>NC_048299.1:215443865-215566535 GCF_013100865.1 Trachemys scripta elegans | reverse complement strand
AGAACCTCACTTCTTCAGATGCAAGAAGTGAGGTTCTTACCCACGAAAGCTTATGCTCCCACTACTTCTGTTAGTCTCAAAGGTGCCACAGGACCCTCTGTTGCTTCTGTGGAATAGTGATTCATAATGTTTTGCATTGTTCAGAAAGTGTTTCCAATATAGCAGTGTGTGACTCTACCTTGAGAATTTCATACACAACTGTAACATCTAAGTGGGGAAAGCAGCAGGAAACATCACCTCTACACCCATAACAGTTTCAAGAGTCTGCCCAATGTCTTTCTTGCCCCTGCAGCACTGTGGAAATGCCAATTTTCTCTGTGTAAAAGTGTTTACAGCAAAGCTAAAAATGTTTTAAAATTAAAGTTTATGAAAATTCAGCACCATGACCAAGATTGTTAAGAGCTTGTGACGCTTGATGGACTTTGAAAACTTTATAGCGCACAGAGGGAAAGCACACATTTGTTTGCTAGAGATGTAAAGAGTTAAACCCTGGTGATCAGCATACAAACCAAGTGAATGGATTATATGTCAAGGAAAATTACCATGTGCATAAGAAGTGCAGAGTAGAGAGACTGAATTCTCATTCCTGACTTCCAGTAGTGAAATAACCTGGGCTTGTCTCAGATACAACTGCTCTTGTGGGCGATCAGGAGGAGTAGGGGTCCCCCCTCCCTCCCTTCCTTCACAGGGTCTGGGACTTACGGACTAGCACTCTACATCGACCTGCTGGATATGTCCCTATCCCTGTCTCCAAATTGCTTGTTACTCCCTTCATATTGTAGCACTTCAAGAGAGAGCTCTGTTTTGCAGTGTGCAGTGGAGGTTTGGAAATTCACACAAACTATCACCTGCTATAGAAGATGTCTCAGCATTTGGTCTCTTAGCAATAGGCTTTGGAGACTGTCACCTGTTCAAATTCAGATCAGGTGAGTGACCAAAACTAGGTACTGAGTGCAATCCATTGATCGGTAAGTGATCTATATGAAATGAGTTGGCCTCCATTCATTTCCTGGTTAGGGGGAGAACACATCACAGAAACTGACATCAGGTTTGGTGATAGGCTTGCTGACAAGGGTGCAAATTAGGAGAGATGCTAAAGCCAGAATGGCCTTGAAATTAGAACCCTTCTCCCTGAAGACAATGGAGAACATGCTGCTGCTCCTGCCACCAATGCAGTGCTTGTGCTGTAGCTCAAATGAACTTCAGCCTTCAAAGTCTGTCAATCCAGCACCACTTTCAAACATCACATTCCCATACAAACATTCAGCAAACAGCCCCTTCTGTACAGAGCAGATTTGGATTTACCATAGACATTGCTGTAGCACTCAATTATCACTGGATTGGAAAACTTTGTTTGACCAGCTCTTGTTTTTATGCTCAGTGAAACTGAGCATAAACTGTTTTTATTCCTATGGCCTGATCCAGCAAAGTGTTCAAGCACATGGTGAAGCTGAAGAATGTGAATAATCCCACTCATGGTCTTAAATTTAAACATATGCTTAAGAGCCTTGTTGTATATGAGTCTAAATGTGTAGCTCTCAGTAATGATATTAGATTGCATTTGCCTTGGTTTATTCCCTTCCCACTATCCCCAGGGCTGGATTAACTCTCCTGTGGGCCCAGAGCTATTACATTTTGTGAGGCCCCTATAGACAAGTCTTTTTCCTGGGAGGGAGTTTGGTTCAGGAGGGGGCTGGGGCAAGGGGTTGGGGTACAGAAGTGGGTGCAGGGTCTGGGAGGCAGTTTGGGTGAAGGGCAGCGGGTTGGGGGCAGCGGGTTGGGGTGGAGGAGGGGGTATGAGGTACAGGCTCTGGCTGGGAGGCGCTTACCGCAGGCGGCTCCCGACCCGCAGCACAGCAGGGCCCTCAGGCAGGCTGCCTGCATGCCATTGCTCCAAGCTGCTCCCAGAAGTGTCTGCAGCCTGCTGCTGGCATGTCTCTGCATGCCCCCTGGGGGGAGGGGGATAGCGTGTCTCCGTGTGCTGCCCATGCCCACAAGCGATACCCCCGTAGCTCCCATGGGCTGGGAACCGGCCCATGGGAGCTGTGGGGATGGTCCTGGGGGCAGAGACAGCGCACGGAGTCGCCTCCCCCCGAGCCAAGGGCCGCAGAGACATGCTAGCAGCCGGCCACTTCCGGGAGCAGCGTGGGGCCATGGCATGCAGGCAGCCTGTCTGAGCGCCCTGCTGCACTGTGGGACTTTTAGTGGCCCAGAGATGGAGATCACTGCCTGTGATTTATTTTTGCAGGGCCCCCCTTGAACCGGGGCCCTGGGATGCAGCTCCTAAAGCCCCTGCCTTAATCCAGCCCTGACTATCCCAAACAAATCCTAATAAAAATACCTCACAACCTCATGCCAGGTTTTTGCTGTTAGATAATGTATGAACAGTATCAGTAAAACAAATGGTATAAGTGCCCTCCATGGAACAGAATGATCAAAGTGCCTTCCATTGAGCAACAAGCATGGAAATCAATTGTATTATTAAGATCCTGAACTACAACTAAATGAAAGGTCATGGACAAAGTTCAACCCCCTAAGTGCTCATAGACTTTAAGGTCAGAAGGGATCATTATGATCATCTAGTCTGACCTCCCGCATGATGCAGGCCACAAAAGCTGACCCACCCGCTCCTGGAATAATTCTCTCCCTTGACTCAGCTGTTGAAGTCCCCAAATCATGATTTAAAGACTTCAAGTCGCAGAGAATCCTCCAGCAAGCGACCCCTGCCCAGCAAGCAACCCCTGCCCCATGCTGCGGAGGAAGGCGAAAAACCTCCAGGGCCTCTGCCAATCTACCCTGGAGGAAAATTCCTTCCTGACCCCAAATATGGCGATCAGCTGAACCCCGAGCATGCGGGCAAGATTCTCCAGCCAGACCCTCCGGAAAAAATTCTCTGTAGTAACTTTTAATATCCCATCATTGACCATTGTTACTAATTACCAGCGATGGCACGTTATTAACCTATTGACTAAAATCACATTATCCCATCAAACCATCCCCTCCATAAACTTATCAAGCTTAATCTTAAAGCCAGAGAGGTCTTTCGCCTCCACTGTTTCCCTCGGAAGGCTGTTCCAGAACTTCACCCCTCTGATGGTTAGAAACCTTCGTCTAATTTCAAGCCTAAACTTCCCGACGGCCAGTTTATATCCATTTGTTCTCGTGTCCACATTAGTACTGAGCTGAAATAATTCCTCTCCCTCTCTGGTATTTATCCTTCTGATATATTTAAAGAGAGCAATCATATCCCCCCTCAGCCTTCTTTTGGTTAAGGTAAACAAACCGAGCTCCTCGAGTCTCCTTTCATACGACAGGTTTTCCATTCCTTGGATCATCCTAGTGGCCCTTCTCTTTACCCGTTCCAGTTTGAATTCATCCTTTTTAAACATGGGAGACCAGAACTTCACACAGTACTCCAAATGAGGTCTCACCAGTCCCTTGTATAACGGAACCAGCACCTCCTTATCCCTACTAGAAATACCTCGCCTAATGCATCCCAAGACCGCATTAGCTTTTTTCACGGCCACGTCACATTGCCGACTCATAGTCATCCTGCGATCAACCAGGACTCCGAGGTCCTTCTCCTCTTCCGTTACTTCCAACCGATGCATCCCCAGCTTATAACTAAAATTCTTGTTAGTCATCCCTAAATGCATAACCTTACACTTCTCACTATTAAATTTCATCCTATTACTATTACTCCAGTTTACAAGGTCATCCAAATCTCCCTGCAGGCTATCCCGATCCTTCTCCGAATTGGCAATACCTCCCAACTGTGTGTCATCCACAAACTTTATCCGGTTCCGAGGTCAGTAATAAATAGATTAAATAAAATTGGACCCAAAACCGAACCTTGAGGAACTCCACTGGTAACCTCCCTCCAACCTGACAGTTCACCTTTCGGTACGACCCGCTGCAGTCTCCCCTTTAACCAGTTCTTTATCCACCTCTGGATTTTCATATCGATCCCCATCTTTTCCAATTTAACCAATAATTCCTCATGCGGAACAGTATCAAATGCTTTGCTGAAATCGAGGTATATTAGATCCACCACATTTCCTTTATCTAAAATATCTGTTACTTTCTCAAAGAAGGAGATCAGGTTGGTTTGGCACGATCTACCTTTCGTAAAACCGTGTTGTAATTTGGCCCAATTGCCATTGACCTCAAGGTCCTTAACTACTTTCTCCTTCAAAATTTTTTCCAAGACCTTGCATATTACAGATGTTAAACTAACATCTTGCATCTGAAGAAGTGAGGTTCTTACCCACGAAAGCTTATGCTCCCAATACTTCTGTTAGTCTTAAAGGTACCACAGGACCCTCTGTTGCTTTTAACAGGCCTGTAGTTACCCGGGTCACTTTTTTTCCCCTTCTTGAAAATAGGAACCACATTAGCTATTCTCCAGTCAAACGTACCACCCCGAGTTTCCAGATTCATTAAAAATTATCGCTGACGGGCTTGCAATTTCTCACGCCAGTTCCTTTAATATTCTCGGGTGAAGATCATCCGGTCCGCCCGATTTAATCCCATTAAGCTATTTGAGTTTGGCTTCTACCTCGGATACGGTAATGTCAACCCCCCCCCTCTTTTATTCCCATCCGTCACGCTGCCACTATTCCTAAACCCTTCATTAGCCTCATTAAAGACCGATGCAAAATATTCGTTTAGACATCGTGCCATGCCTAGATTATCCTTAATCTCCACTCCATCTATAGTCTTAAGCGGTCCCACTTCTTCTTTCTTTGTTTTCTTCCTATTTATATGGCTATAAAACCTCTTACTATTGGTTTTAATTCCCCTCGCAAGGTCCAACGCTACACGGCTTTTGACCTTTCTCACTCCATCTCTACATGCTCTGACCTCAATAAGGTAGGTTTCTTTGCTGATCCCTCCCATCTTCCACTCCTTGTACACTTTCTGTTTTTTCTTAATCACCCCTCTGAGACGCTCGCTCATCCAGCTCGGTCTAAATCTCCTGCCCACGAACCGTTTTCCCTTTCTCGGGATACAGGCCTCCGACAGCTCCTGCAACTTCAACTTGAAATAATCCAAAGGCGCCTTCCACCTTTAGATCCAATCCACTTCCCTAACTAGTTGCCTTAATTTATTAAAGTTAGCCCTTTTGAAATCGTAAACCTTAGTCTCTGATTTAATTCTGTTAATCCTTCCATTTACTTTAAACAGAATTAGCTCATGATCACTCGAGCCAAGGTTGACCCCTACAACCATTTCCTCAACGAGGTCCTCACTACTCAACAAAACCAAATCTAAAATGGCATCCCCCCTCGTCGGTTCAGCAACTGCTTGATGAAGGAATTCATCAGCTATCACGTCTAGGAAAATCTGAGCCCTATTATTGTTACTAGCATTTGTTCCCCAATCTACATCTGGGAAGTTAAAGTCTCCCATGATTACACAGTTCCTATTAGTATTTACTTCCCTAAAAACATTAAAGAGTTCTCTGTCCATATCCAGGCTAGATCCCGGCGGTCTAAAGCAAACCCCAAGCACTATCCCAGGGGAGGCTCTAGTAGTTCTTTTACCCAGTGTGTGTATTGCCCAGACAGACTCCGTCTTATCCGTTCCATCACTTATTATTTCTTTACAGTTTACCTCATTATTGACATACAATGCTACTCCCCTACCTTTCCCTTTGTTCCGGTCTTTCCTAAACAGCACATACCCTTCCATACCTGTACTCCAGTCATGACTACCGTTCCACCATGTTTTGGTTATTCCTACAATTTCCGGTTTCATTTCTCGGACCAGGAGCTCCAATTCCTCCATTTTGTTACCTACGCTTCTTGCATTGGTGTATAAACATCTTAATTTATGCTGTTTGGCCTCTCTCACATTCGTTGTCCAATTTGGTACGGATACCGTACCACCAGTATGACCTATTAGTCTAGTATCCATCCTCCCTCTCCTCCTTATGTCCAATCTCTTCCCCCCGGCTATATCCGTTCTTATCTCATCATCCTCCCTCTCAATGTTATAATCTGGCGTGGAGATTAACTGGACATCTCCCAACCGTCTCCCCCAAATTCCTAGTTTAAAGCTCTTTTGATGAGATGAGCCAGCCTCCCTCCCAGAAGTCTATTTCCTTCCCTACTTAGGTGAAGTCCGTCCCGTGAGAACAGTTTTCTGTCCCCGAAAGCCTCCCAGTGGCCATACATCCCAAAGCCCTCTTTATAGCACCCCTCCCTTAGCCAACTATTTATCATCACAATCCTGTCACCCCTTTGCTGCCCTTCTCTAGGAACTCCCCTGTGAGCAGCCCTATTTGCCAGCTCCTGTGCCGCTGCCTGGCTGGGTGGCCGCTTTTATAGGCCCTCTCCTCAGCCAAGCTCCGCCCCCCTAATCAGGGCTCAGCTGCCCTCCCAGCACACTGCCCCTACAGGCCTCTACACATACAAGCACTACAAAGTCAGACACAAATACAGATACCTTCTCCTCCAATGGAACTCCCACTCAAACTCCTCTGTTAGCAGCCCTGTTTGCTGCCTCCGGTGCCGCTGCTCGCTACCTGTGCAGCTAGTGTTCATTAGTGTTGACAGGGCCTGTATTCAAAAGCGGGCACACAACCTTTGCGTAAGTCTCCTGTGGCTATTACTGCTACTGCAGAGATGACGAAGCCCAACAAGGCAAGGATCATTAACATGCACTAATACTGCTCCCCTCCAGCCCAGCCCAGCTCAGCATGACCTCTCCAGCACTCCGGCTACCGAGAATGTGTAGATTCCACAGGTGGCAAAAGGGGGAGAGAGGGAGCCAGGCACAAATCTTGCTCCCCTCCTGGCTGCCTCTCTTCATACATCTGCACAAATGATGGCTTAAATGTGGCCGCCACAGCCCAGCCAGCCTGGTTGCTATACTCTGCGTTCTGTGGCAGATCCAGGTTTGAGTTATAATCTCTGATTCATTGAACCAGCTGGAATTGAGGTGCTACAGGCAAGTGCTCAGCCCTCTGAGTGCAGGGGAATCAGTAATGGAGTTGCACTGCTGAACAGTCAATTTGGAAACTTTGAAGACTTCCTCATTTTTAAGCAGGAATGGCCTTGAACTTTGGGACATGAGAGAGAGAGAATGTAAGGGTGGTGGAGGGCTTCTTAAATGCTACAGCTTGGATCCATAGGGCACGTTCCTGCAAAAATAACATTTACATACATCCTTATGCACCTGGTGCTGTCAAAGGATGGATCACACATAACCTGACAGAAGACTGCATTTCTTAGTCAGTTTTCTATTGAAATTGGAAAGAATCAGTAATCAACACTTGCTGGATTCTTGCTCACACAAAAGTCATACAATGAAGTTAGCAGATGAATAAACCACATTCATGCTTCCTTAAATATCAGTGCAAATGTGACTCCCTCAGCTAAAATATTCTGTCTACTTCTTCCCAGGTGCACGCTCTGAAAATAGCAATCAGTAAATACAGCTTTCTGTGACATAAACACACCCAGAATAATCATTCATTTGAGAATCAGACACTTGTTAGAGCTAAAAGGTGAGATGTTCATCTACAAAGCTTACACCTGATGCTACTTATTATTAATACTGCTTTTACATGGATCTAGTCCTGGTTAATAGCAATGTTGTCTTTTTTGTTTTTCTGACCGATGAAGTACAACGTGTCCATCAACAAGAAAAAAGGTGTTTTTCTTCATGAATATTTGTATCCTGTGTGATTAGAGAAAAACCCACCCTATGTTTCATACATGAAATATTAACAATGATTACACTTGCTTGTGGGCCAAATCTTCAGCTGGTGGCAAGCAATGTAGCTTCACTGAAAGTCAGTGACTTTATGGGGATTTACACCTCCTAAGGATCTGACTCAATGCCTGTGTTAATGCTGCAAATAAAAGTGAATCTCTCTCATAGGCCAGACTGAATACAAAAAGTTATTAAACTGAGGAATTATGGATTCTTTCTTGTCTTAGTGCCTCTTGTGATCCACAGACTTGGACTCTTTCTTTGAAATTCATTTAGCTGTTTTATAAAATCCCCTTATTTTGTCTGAACATTTTCCTTGTTATCTGGACACAGTCATCTCAAAGGAGGTTCTGTGGGAAAAGTAATAGAATCCCAATTTCTACAATTTTCCTCAGGTAATCTCCACAGAGTTAACGTGGCGATATTGCCTCACTCTCCTGTTTCCATTTTGCCTAGTCCCTGCCCTATTCTCCCACACAGATTTCCAAACCAGTGGAGAGCTGTTAGAAAATTCTGAAAGAAGGAGGGAATGGTGTAGCAAAGATGGATGTGACTTCCTTCAATAAGAGAAGGGGCCATCCATACCCTCCACTTGGATCTGTGGGGCAGTATTCCTCACTCCAGAGTTTGTTCATGTTTTAAAGTGAACAGATTTGGTGAGGATGGACAGATGACAGGGAAGATGTCACAAAGTCAATGGGAGTATTGTGTAAGACCTACAGGGTAAAATGTAAACAAGCCCTACAGAACTATTCCTGGAATCCACCAAATCTTTCCTTGCATATAATCCCTTTGGGGAATACTGCAAATAACAGAATGATGTTCTGTGCTAGTAAAATACAGAAATGCAACACAGCAGCAGCACACTCTTCACAGTGACATTGAACACAATGGGCCAGATTTACTGGTACACCATTACTGCTTTGTGATACTCCTGCAACACCCAACAGCTGTAAACCCATATTAACTGACAAGTTAAACTGGCTTTACAGTTGCTTTGCATCAACAAAGCAATGCAGAACAGCTAGAGAGTGCCTGTGAATCTGGGCCCACTTCTAAAAAATATGGAAAACAACCAAACACTATATTAACACTTTTCTTTTGAGGATGGAAGGATGATTACTACACAATCAGTATGGAATATTCCTCAAAATGAGGTAATAAGACCTGTAAGACTTTCTTTGAAAGAAAGTAAAGTAACCTGAAAAGAATAGATCTTCTCACTCTGCAGTTTAAGGGCAACAGGAAACTCAGCAGCTCTCTGAGGGCGTTGGTTACTGTTTGACAAAGTAGGTTTTCTCTTCAAATAGATACAACCCAACAAAATAAATCTGAAAAGAAAAAGGGAAAACTAGTATATTTCATATAGGTTCTCATGCCATGCTCATCACCATAATGTCTGAGTGCCTTCCAGCAGTGCATTAAGAGATGTGACTAACAACTGTCACATGTTGTTTGCTCTCTCATCTGCTCCCCAGGGGAAGAAGTGTGTGCAGTGGAGTGTCTTGTTTTGGAAGTGGTGTTTTTTCCCCTATATATACATGTTGCTATGTATTTATGGTAGAGAAGGCAAGGTCAAAGAAATGTGCCTTGCATTGGAGCGGAAGGTGATGAGGTTTGGGGTGGTCCTTAGTTCCTTGGGGAGTTCATTCCACAGTCTCGAACTGTCCCCCCACCTCCCAAGAAAGCCTTGTCTCCTACACAGATGAGCTTTATCCTTACCGCAGAGAGTTATCCTTACTCCTCTGGCACAGTGTAAGATGTCAACCACAGTCTTCATCCTGGAGTTTTCGGCAGTCTTTGAGGTATCCTGGGCCCAGTTCATGGAATGTCTTGAGGATAAGAACCAAGACCTTGAACTTGATTTGACACTTTCTGGCAAACCGGTGTAGAGAATGGAGGACAGGTCTGGAGTGCTTGTGGTAGCATGTGCTGCTAAGAAGATGTGCTGTGGTATTTTGTACTAGTTGGAGTTTCCTAAAAGCTTAAGGCTTCCTGCCTTATCACATTGCTGTAGTCCAGCTGAGAAGTGACAAAGGTGTGGGACCAGATCATCATCCACCAGGATGGGACAAAGGCTCCTGGACCGCTGAAGAGGATAGAAAGCCCTACTCACTGATGATGCCACGTGAAAGCTTAGCATCAGCAAGAAATCCAATAGTATTCCTAAACAATGGACCAAATTGACCAATTGTGGAGATATACCTTTCTGCAAAGGAGACTGCATCATGGCTGCAAACTCTTCAAAATGCTTTCCTCTGCCCATCAGCACCACCTTTGTCTTTCTTGGGTTCATCTTCAGCCAGCTGTTCTTCATCCAAACAATCAGCTTTGAAATGTCAAGGCAAATACTCTAAACATCTTGATTTCTAAGCTCAATAACAAAACAAATATCTATATTCAATTTTACCAATATAAACAATCAAAATAGTTATCATTTAATCCAGCATGTTATGTTTGCTTGGACGGATTGGATCACTCAGGCAATTGATAATGGGCTCATTATCCATTTACCTTCTAGCTTTCTAGTTCAAATCCAATTTAGGTTAGGCATGACCAAAAATTTTTACTATTTGATGGCTGTTCAATAACCAATGGGAAATGAATTTGGTAATCCAGTTCATTCTGGTAGAGAAGTGTCCACATCACAAATCCTAACCTCTAATTAGCCAGTCTTAGCCCTGAGAGGTCAGAGCTCAGGTTGGGATGAGGTAGATTGACTGGCACTGGCAGAATGGAGAAGTTTGTGCTTCCAATGCCATGGACCAAGATTTTCGAAAGCAAGAGCCCAATGTTAGGCTCCTAAAATCAATATTTAGGCAAGGAAGTAAATGGCTGGATTTGCTAACGTGTATGGCACCAATTCCTAATGCTTCCCTTTCTGGATGCTCAGTACTGTTGAAAAATCAGGCCACTTTGGATCTGAACCAAAGCCCATGGAAAGACTTCAATTGATTTCAATTAGCTTGAGAACATGCTTTTGGTGCCTAACTAATGATTTTGGAATCTAGCTATTTTTGAAAATCTTGGGGAGAGTGTGCTTGCTTTGTAGAAAAGTGGAAGATTTTAGTTTCCAGTCCTGTTAATCTGGCACTTTCCCAAGCACCGATTTAAAAAAAAGGCCTACTCAATTATGAAAAAATATCCCCAAAAAGCAATGAACCAGATACAACAGATGCTCGTTAGTAGCAACATATTGGTGCCCTTTTGTTATGTTGCTCCTAAGTGGCTGTTGTTGTTATGGGAAGTGTCATCTGACCAAAGGCATATGAAGAGCTCGGAAGGTGGAGCAACCATGTTGCGGGGGGGGGGGGGGGGGGGGGGGGGGGGAACCCCAAGTCTGGGGGGAGTGGGGCAGAGGAGCCCCCAGTCAGCAAAACGGCTGAGCAAGCCCAGCTGCTGGGGACAGGCTGAGGATGTTCCTGCTGGCAGCTTCATGCTCCACCTTGGCGAGGGATGGCTGGCTGGGGAGGATACCAAGCGCAGTCTGCAATGGAGCGAGAGTGGCTCCTAACATGGACAGCGGAGACAGGAGGGGGGAAGGAGACAGGTCAGTGCCCTGGAGAGGGGGGTTCCTCATCCCACCACAGCAAAACAGCATACCCACACCCCACCACCAGCTACCAAGACAGATGGGATAGCTCAGTGCATGGAGGGGGGTCCCCAATACTCTGTATTGCAAAATAGTAACCCCCTCTCCCCCCACTCCACTGCCTGAAAGCCAGACGCTGAGGAAGGGAGGAGGAAACCTTGCACCTGCGCCTTTGCTGCTCCCCCGACACCAGTTTCCCCCTCCCCAAAAATCCCTCTCTTCTAGACCTTCCCCCCAACACATGCTCTCCACCCAGGCTCCATCAGGCAGGGCAAGTTGATGGGGCAGTATGCCGTGGAGCTGCACTGAAGGGCCGGGGTCAGGTGGGGAGTGGAAAGTTGTAGTTTGGTGGGGCAATGCCCCTACATGCCCCCTTCCCAATCTCCACCCCTGGATGTGATGTCACAATGCCACACATGTTGCGCTTAAGCGATGGTTATGTTGTTGTTATCAAGTGGACAATGCACAGTAGGGAAGTTGTTCCCAAAGGAAATGTTGCTTATATGTGGTGGTTGCTCTTACAAGGTGTTCTGCAAACAAGCGTCTACTGTATAAAGAAACAATCATCCGATATATCCGTGTTTCTTATCAAGATAGGTAGTGTGTGTAACATGTATAAATGCAACTAACAATAATCCACTGCTGGCTGCTCATTGCTACTAAAAATCAGTCAAGGGTTAAAATAAGCCAAATACATATCTGAAAATAATGGAAAGCTTAAATGTATGCCCTAGCACTAATGCTGAGATATTGGATATGAACCTCTCTCCACCCGTAATGCATGCCTGTATGACACTCAGATTATGTGGCATTTCTATGTTTAACCTTTTGGACATAAATGAGTACAAAGATCAGGGATGAAAGTTGTATCTTTGGTTAAAAGCTGCTTAAATGATGTTTGGTTGAGAGAGTTATTACATGTTTAGTATTTACTAATCTCTGTAGCATGAATGTGAGCTCCCAACACCACCCAAAGGAGGAATACATGCAGTATAAATAGTCAGAGGTCAGATTTTTAAAATCAAAATTGCACTGAAAAAAAATGATTGAGGCTTTTATATTACATAATCCTTTCCTTGTTTCATATCACAACAAAACAGAATTTTCTCAGCTAGCCACAATGCAAAGATGTACAGTTACTGAAGCATAAGTATAATATTCCTCCCCAGCTCCTTCCCTAATTATGCAGTTCCTTGAACTCTGATTGGTTCTGGGGATCTGATTTGCATTATTGTATGATTGTTTTATAATAATTATACAGTATGTGAGTTCTCTGCATTCTGTGTGTCTAATAATGGCTGACAGCCAATCAGTGTGCATAGATTTCCATAATCACAGTACAATCACTTTTCAGTCATTATACTGGGCCTGATCCAAAGTCTATCAAGACAATGAAAAACCTCCCATTGACTTCAATGGGCTTTGGATCAGGCCCACTATGAATATTATGTAAATCTCTCTATTGTCATTCACTATTTTTATTCATAGTCTTTTCTATGGTGCCCATCAATAAGTTAAAAGAAAGTGATTCTGTGATTCTTTACCATTGTCACAAGAAAGTTATGAGTGGGTGTAGGTTCAAGGTAAATCTTGCTTTCAAAAGCCTTGTTTTATATACTTGCAATGTGGGAGCGTTTAAGGCTGGAACATATTCTCACTGAAGTCAGTGTAAGATTGTAATTGATCATAACGGGAGCAGGACTGGGCCCTTAGAAAGCTTGACGTTGACTCTACTTCCTCTCCATTGATTAATGTGACAAATAAGCTTTCTGCATCAAAAAGGGCAATGTTTTAAATTGAGAGTAGTTATCATTTATGTTAATAAACACACACACACACACCTTGAGTCACTTTGATGAACTAGAGTTGGGAAAAACTTGGGACTTCTGTTCTTGTACAATGAATTATGGCGCACGGCAGTGAAAATTAGATGCCTTGAGGTGGTGGGAATGGAAGAAAACAAGATCAGCTTTCTGTATAGGTGATATTAACAGCCACCTAGGATGCTGCATCAAAGAGGGTGTTGGAATAGAATTGGATCAGTGCCCAATAGAAGAGCAGTAAGTGTGATTACAAAAGAAAGTAGTCTCCCTCTATGTGGGATTCAGAGGAAACTCAGAAGTATTATATAAAATGATTTATAGATGGAGAGAAACTAGGTTGGTTGCCTTCATCTGTGGCTTATATTTTCAGAGTAGCAGCCACTATGAAGAGCTCTGTTCATCTATACAGATTAAAGCATTGCTTTACATTTCAAAGAGAACACTTAGAAATGTAACACACCCACACAGTAACAGGGAACTGTACACAGCTCATTTCACTTACAGTTTAGGGTCTGATCCTGCAAGGGTCTGAGTGTGATATGCTTTCATTACAGGAGGCATTCAGCACCTTGCACGATCAGCCTGATATCCTCATAACAATCCTCTCACTGAAACTGTCCTCTACATAAAACCTGCCATTCTTTCTAAGAAACATGTTATCCTATGTAGACCAGGTTTTTCTCCATGGCTCAGTGTTTCTTTTTTGAGAGGATGCCCCACACATTGCATGAGACCTCAGTGAAAGTATGTAATTCTAACACACATAACCTTGGCATCTATGTGCCAGTTCAGCTAGAATGAATAGAAATTATGATCGCCTTTGGAGATAGAATCTTAAATATATTGTGCATATAGAAAAAATAACATACACAGATACACCCATGGATAATGTAGGTGATAAATACCTATGGCCTGATTCTCATTTAACATTAAGGCTACTTTAGACTGTTCTGGCAGTGCAAAGGGGCTTTAGAGTAATTTCATAATTTACTCCCACTTCAATGCCCCTTCACAATACCAGAGCAGCGTCAGTCATAGTCAGCTCCCTATTATACACCACAGGGCAGATCCTCAGCTGGTATAAATTGTCAGAGCTCCATTGACTTATCTCATGTGACAACTGGAATTGACTTTAATGGAGCTCTGACAATTTACAGTAGCTGAGGATCTACCACGTGACATGTAAAACAGCAAGGAACCAATAACCCCAAATACAGAGAATATAGAAATTTGCCAATTCTACTACTTCTGGCTTTCATATCCAATGAAAACATTTGCCTCAATTTTTTTTTAAATACAGTTGGCTAAAAAATGTTCATTCAGTTTGATATTTTACAAGCCACTTTACTATACAAACGATGGAACTCTTGCACACAGTAGATTACTATTCAACCTGATATACTCTGCTGACTTCCATCATACCATATCCTACTGAGCGCTCAGTCACATCATGCTTAATTATGAATGGCCTCCAAAAAATCCCATTCTACTGTACTATGAACTGACTCATTTCACACAGAAGCTTTGACAGCTCATACTGGGTATTGGAATCACATGGTGCTGTTTTAGTCAGTGAGTCATATATTATACTAGATGCTTGGATCTGACTCATTGAACTGTGTTAGGAACTGACTGACACTGTACTGGTCTGAAAGCTGGTTTTGCATCACGGTGACTCATCTTGTAGTGCATTAAATACTGATTCACACAGCATTCCCTACTGGATCCGATCATTGCAATCCACTTCAGATTGTACCATACTGGAATCTGACCATACTGTAAAATCCCTGCATATATATAGCTACATTGGACACAGAAAGCCTGAGTCTAAGCTCGCTTGCACCCGTGAAACATCACTGAAGTCCACTAAGTTACCAGTGTAAACCTGATGTGAGATCAGAATTGCTGTTTGTGTAATATAAGAACATAAATCAAGTGATAGCTTGTAGACTTCATACAAATAAATGGCTGGTAACTCTTCAAAGAGTTCAAAATCCAGCCCCTAAATAGAAATTTAGGGTCCTCCAATCCTTGGATAGAGTATTTTGATAACTGTGACTTTGCTTATCCACTAGTACTACCATATTTCAGCCATAATTTTCAGAAGCACTGCTTCCAGAGGATAAAATTTCCTTAGTGCCTGAAAGGTTGGCATGAATTTTCAGAAGCATCTAGTGATTTTTCAGCTGTTTCAATTTTTGGCTGTCCATCTTGAGCTATCTTAAAGAGGCTTGATTTTCAGATGTGCTGAGCATTCCATGCTCTGAAAATTAGACTCCATTTAATGTGTTTCAAGTTGGGGAGCCAAAAACAGAGGCACTCAAAATCACTAGTTATTTCTGAAAATTTAGACCATTTGCTTCAAGAGTGTGTGTGTGAAATAACATTTCTGAAGTGAAACTACACCCTTAGGAAAAAGTAGTGCTTCCATGCAAATGATTTAAATGCAAGTGGTAATATGCACATAGATATTGACATGGGTAAGTAGAATGAAGGATAAATAAGATTGTCCATATCAAGAACAGGAGTACTTGTGGCACCTTAGAGACTAACAAATTTATTAAAGCATAAGCTTTCGTGGGCTACTGCCCACTTCTTCGGATGCATATAGGATCCATATCTTATTTCTGTAGTATGTTATAATATTTGAGGGTAGTATAGCTATATGGTTTTCATCAAACTATCCAGGAGGCTTGAACATACTTTTCAGTTGGGATTTCATTCTGAGTTTAGAAACACAACCTCATTCTTAATTTTAAATTGACTCCCATCATAACATATTGGTGGTGCGCTGTACTGTGTACTGGCTTCCATCATACTGTATAGTAATAATGTAGTGTATTGACACTAGCAGCATTTAGCCCTACTGATTCCTGAAGCTAGTGGTAGCGTGTTGTGGATACAATGGGAACAGAAAAGTGAGTGATCTGCAAGTAGCCTAAATGTCTTTGAGTTGTAGAAATGACCATCTAGCATACACTTTTGTCATGTATTTTTTGCAACAACAAAAATGAAATAATGGAGTGACTGTATAGATGAAATTACCTCTATATTAAATTACTGTAATTTCTACTGGCATGTGCAAAGATAATCATATTTAACTTCTGCAGTTGTCTAATTTTAATTACCCGTTCCCCTCTATTTAATGCCATAGAAATGACCGATCTCAGGAAAAGGTCTTTTTTTCTTGCCCACAGAACGTGTACCTCATTTAAAGGGTCTGTGGGTGGAAACATGGAAACACTTGTTCGCCCTGGTGCAAATGTTTACTTTATTACTAGATTGTTTTGTGACATCCCTAGTAAGAACGGCGTTAGTCTGGGGCTCGGGCAGTGGGTGGGCACGTAGGTAATGGGCCAGTCCTGCTGTCCTTCCGGGGCAGAGATCCTAGTGACTTTCACTGAACTCCATGGCACTGCTGCTGGAGAGAGGAGGCTAAGGACACTCTGGGCTTTGTAGGACTCTCTAGGTGTAATTCAACCAGTTCCCTCATTCCTAGAAAACTCAAGGAAAAACAGCACCGCGGGGGGTGACCCCCGCCCCCCTTACCTCAGCTACAGACACGGGGTTTAGTGGATCGTCCAGGAGCCTCCTTCCCTGGCTGCTTTGCAGAGCCAAACGGCGCCGCCTGGCGCTCGGCACCAAGAGGAGCGCGTTGGCAGGCAAAGGCGGCGTTAGGCGGCGCGGGGCTGCCCCGGCTCGACGGCTTCCAGCTCCGCGCCGGAACGGCGGGCGGGCAAAGCGCCAGACAGAGCGCGCGGCGCACCGCTCCCGCCGCGGGGCTCGCCTCCCTCCTAGAGCTCGCCGGGGGCGCAGCCCCTCCCTGCGGGCGGGTGGGGCCCCGGCCCAAGGCACCTGGCGGGGCTCGCTCCGGCGCCTCTCATGGGCACCGCGGCTGCGCTCTCGGAGTCCCCTTCGCCGCGCTCTGGGTCCCGCCTGGGGCACCCCCGCAACCGGAGGGACCATCCCCTCTCCCAGGCTGCGCCAGGGGGGAGTTTCCCTGCACTCCCGCCGCAGGGAGCAGCCGAGGCGGCCCCTGGACGGGCAGCGCCTGCACTAGGCGGGAGCCTTCTTAGGTGCCGCTGCTCTCGCAGCAAACGGGCTCCGGGGTGCAGCGGCCTCCTGCTCCCCAGCGGCTCCCTGCCCCGCCGCCGAGGGAGGGCTGCCCAAAGGAGGCGCCTTGCGCCCCTCGCCTGGGGAAAGCGGCCGGGTGACCCCCGCCCGCCTCCCCGCAGCGAACTTGCAGCCCGCTGCCCTGGGCACGGCGCTACTGGCTCCGCGCCCCAGGCCAGCCCGGCGGGGGGCGGACGCGGCCCCTGGCCCTCACACCCCGGCCAGTGCAACCACCCACCGCCACCTGCAGAGGCTGAAGCGAGCTCTCCTTGCCCGCTAGGTCTAGCCCCTGGAACCAGGGCAGCCCTTGCTTCCATGCCGGCTGCCAAGCCCCTTCCCCCGGCCCTCGCCGCCGCGTGAGATCACACCTGAGCCAGCGCCGCACCTGTGCTCTGCGTGTAAACTCCCCCGGATCCCCCTCTGCCTGCCAGGGACAATGCAACGATCTGCCGCAGCGAGGGATCCTGCTCTTTAACCGAAGGAGGCTTCCCAGGGCACACAATGGAAGAAACGCGTGGAACCCCCCCAAACTACAATTGGGGGGGGGGGGAGTAATCCAAAGAAACACCCTCCCTCCCCCGGGTTTAGGGACTGCGAGTGCCATCCAGAAGCGCCTCTCGGTCCCCCAGACCAGGAAACAGCCGATTGTTATTCTCATGCCCCAAAATACACTTTACAAACCCAGCCAGGCAAAGGCAAAGCCCCGGGCGCTTCCCCACGTGCCGAGCCGCTGGGCCGTCCAGGCTCAGCACTGTAGGGCTGGAGAGTACTTACAATTTCACCATCAGTCCCGGGAGCCAGATGGAAATCTTTGCCTTGATCACATCCGTTAGCAGTGGGCTCCTCACCCAGGGACGGCGGCTCGCCAGCCATGCGCATGCGTCCCTAGCTTTTATAGGATGCTTATTTTACTGTATATTCCACTGGCTTAATCTCCCCCACCCCTTCAGCCACCACCAGAATGCCCGGGATATGCGTCCAGCCGGCCTTCCCGTGCTCTTGTTATGGGTGGGGAAGAGCAACAGCCCAGGACAGGAAGGGGGAAGGGACTAGACCGAGGTAAATGAGAAATGAACCGTGAATGCCAGAGGCTGACAGCAGGCGCCTCTGGAAACAGCTTCTCTACCTCGCTCAGTTCCCGCAAAACACCTTGCCTTGGCAGGCGACCTTCCCCTTCCCCTAAACCCAATCAGTTCCCAGATGGTGACACAAACGCGTTTGTGTGAATCTCGGGCAGTCTACATCTGGGGCCACATCTACAACAAACACATTGTGTCAACAGACTGGGAAGGGGAAGGGGGTGGAGAGTTCCATGGATCCAACTTCTGTTCCTCCCCGGGGAGGAGATATTCTGGGATAAACAAGCGGGTGTATTGGGGGCAGGAGGGAGGGGCTGCACAAGGAGGAGAAGGTTGTGTGTTCCATATTTGGGTTTCATTTTAATAGGCTCCCTTAAATCTGGATCGTCTTTATACGGATAGGGATTGGCGCTTTTAGGTAATTGCAGGGACGTGTTTCCCCCTTATCTGGTTTCCTTGTTTTGTTGTATGTCAAAACGCCTCTACTCGAATAAATTACGGCGTAGCAGGAAGCTTGAAATAAATCGGATCTAAAGGAAGGTTTATGCCTGAATGTGCAAAAGTGTTGTGCATAAATGGCAACCGGTAAACCATGCACCAATGTGGAGATCAATGGATCTTTCCTGCTCTATACTGTATTTATCTCAGGGAAACACAGGTACGTACACATTGCATTCAGACACCGTTCCGAAGGAAACCACACTCCCGTCAACAGGACACAGATTTAAAGGCACTCAGTGGAGCGCCTTCTGCAACGGGCTGCTCAGGACTTGCAAATTTGTTGCTACTTTGTGACCACTCTGTCGGGGCAGGAGTTAGGAGGACGACGCAACATTTCCCTGGAACTGAAATTGATCTGATACATAAATAACATTCACGTCACTTCCTCCGACTTCTCAGGAGCTAGAATCAGAGCTCCCTGGTTACAGAGAGAGAAAGAGAGAGATCACAAACAGCCCTGCTAATTATGACAGCTCTCTTTCCGTTTTCATTGGCACAGGAAGCAAGATACTGTCAGGAAAGCACCATCGTAAACAGCTTCATGTCTGTACTCACCAACACAGACCTATGGGGAACGCTGCCTACGCCAGCCCCATAGATCAGAACAGCCCTGCTTCTGCCATTCGCCAGCAAGGGGCGTTGAAGGATTTAAGCTGTCATCGCGTTTATCCTTGAATATTTATGCCATTCCCTCTCCCCACACCCCCACACCTCAATCTACCAATTACAGCCAGGAGCGTGGTGTTAAATCTCGTTAAAATTAGCTGCCAGCCAGGGGTTTCTCTAGATGTAGACAAAGGTCTCCCTATTCAATAAGGCATCCCGAGGAGGAGGAGGAGGAGGAAGAGAGGGACGGGAGCCTGTCTGAGGAAGTGGTACTCACAGCACTGAACGGATTTGGGAAAGTTCCGTGTTTCCTGAACGCGGCTTCTTTGCATTTTTGGCACCTCAGGTGTTCCCAGAAGACGCAGCTGTGTAACGCGGGCCCGGACAAGCGGCCTTCTAGTAACGCACACAGCTGGCCGGGGGCTGCGGCCTGCCCCCAGGAGACCAGAGTCCCTATTGGGCAGGGGCTGATGTTTGACAGAGGGGCAGCTGGCAGAGCTGGAAGAAGGGTATTAGCAAAGTTACGGCAGAGCCTGGGAGCTGAAAGCCAAGGGCGAAAGAAGGAGTTAGGGAAGAGAGAAAAGCCTGGAAGCAGAGAGAGGGGCCTGGAAGCCTTTGCAGGCTAGAGCAGGGTGGGAGGGGGGAGAGAGAGAGAAACAAAACAAACATTACTAACGGGGTCAACCAGCCGCATCCGAACAGACAAGCTCCAAGTCAGACGATTTCGGTTTAATTCTGCCCCCACCCCCAAGACAGTTTACTTATTTGAAGGGGCAAACACCCCGCTTCTCCACTTTGTTACTCATTGCAACCTCACATCTCCAACGCTGAGACACTGGAGGGCGCCGGATCGTTGGTATCTTAACTCCCACTCTTGTAGAATTTCAGGCGGCTCAGTCCTCAGCCGCCGCTGCCTTTTCCCCGACTCCAAGTGTCCGGCTTTTGGGGGAGAATTCTAGGTGAGATAGGACACACCATCCCAAGCCGTGCTTCGGATGGTGCAACAAGCTGCTACAACCCTCCAGGAACAGTCCGAGGAATTGCAAGCAGAGGAGGTTTCCTTCCTTTGGTTTTCATTGTATTTACGGCTAAATGAAGGATTTTCATGTCCTTTACATGTCTGGCACTTTGAAATATGGCCTCGCCTTTTTCTTAAGTTTGATTCTAGTTATTAATTACCATTGTTTTCTTTGCGCTACAGGCCCCCTTCAGCATCCGTCCCCTGTGCGAGGCACTGGACAAACACACAGGAGCAGACATAGAGCTTACAATATAATTAATGCTGCATATTCCTGACTGAAGTTTTGTAAGATACCTCCCCCCCCGATAGTTAAAGATATCAAGAAATGATAAACTTTGCACAATAATAAACTTTGCAAAACCATCCGAAGAAGTCAGCCTCATTCTTGTTCTAGAATTGAGTGTACTAAGACACCCACACTTATACCTCATGGGCGGCCAACACTGGTACAATGATAAGGAAAGAGAAATGGGGAATAATGCAACGAAAAGGAAACAAGTGAAAGGCGAATACAAAGGCCGGGGGGGGGGGGGAGCAACCAGAGTAAAGGAATCTAGGCAGCTCGGAATGGTGCTAGCAATAGCAGAGCTGCTATCCAGGGTCCTGAAGCTTACGCGTGGCCAATTGTGTTCGCTCTTTGCTGAAAACTGCTACCTATGCTATTGCTTCAGGGTTAAAACTTTAACAAACACACATTAGTTATATCCTGCTGTTGGGAGCCTTGACATGGCACTGGGCCATCAATCTAAATGAGCTCCATGCTGTAGGGCAGAGGATGGGGCTTTTCTATAACGACTTATTTTTGTGCAGCTCAATCGCCAGGTGACATCAGAGCTTCTCCGCTTTTCCTAACAGAGAGTTCTTGTATTTCCCCAGTCCAAGCTCCAAGTTTGTTCAGCGTCCAGGAAACCCCCCCATCAATCCCGATCCCCATTTTCCCGCATTCTGCTGGAGACGGAGAAACTTGCTTCGCTAGGGTGTGAAGTCAGCACTTTAAGCTCCCCGCAAACCCCGCTATGTTCTGAGGGTGACACTCTTTCAGAACTCGGGCAACATCGAAAGCCTCGCCATTCATTAATGAGGTAGGAGAACACGGCTACGGCGTTGTTATTACAAGGTTAAGCTGCTTGTCAGATTTGAGAACTGTAGGGAAAGCTGCTATTCCTTACACTCACAGGAACCCTGTGGTTGCTTAGCAGCAAAGCTTTTCTTCTAGGTATGATCAATGGGAAAGGCTAAGATTGGGAAAAAAATAAAAAACACCACCACACATACTGGTGAATCAGCCATAATCAGCCCCGTCTCGAGGAGCCCAGAGGAGGCCGAAAACTAATTAGCCTCATGTGGAAGAACTCCAAATGGGCAAGATAAGTGGCCCACGCACTGTCCGCGAACAGGAAGCAGCCTGCAGAAGCTGCAGCAGGTTAAGCCATTGATTTCTACCCAGCCCCGCCAATCTGTTAGCAAAGGAGAGGAACTCTCCGTAGGGACTCCTGCGCTGGTGAAAGGCAGAGACCTTCTAATATTCCTAAATCTGCAAACTCCTGTTGATTATTGTAGTGAATCTCTTTTTGGTGGGCTGGAGTAGTTAGGAAAAGGCAGGAACAGAAGAGGGTTAGTTGGTGAACTCATCTGTGTCAAGACCCAAAATGCTGTTTCATCTGCTAGGACTTCTCCAGAGGTGCTGCCCTGCATTCTTGTAAAGAAACTAAAGGAGCTCTGAGTTCTCTCTGTGTGAGAGAATGGTGGTAGGGTTGCATCACTGTATTGGCCATACCTTTCTGGTTGGGCGTTACAGTGAACAATCCCAAACATATTTTATCAAAGGGTGTGAGAGAATGGGCTGGACTATATTCCCAGGAGAAAATAATATAGCTTGGTTATTTCTCCTTCATGAACCCAAAGAAACACTGCTATCTATGAAGCTCCCCTGTAAAACCCTTCCAGAGTGTCCATTTCATATGGACCACAGCTCACCATTGTGATTTTAATTAATCCACTCTGCATAGTTATTAAATCCTACTTGCCACCTAGGTGATCCTACGCGCAGAGTTTTCAGTGGTACTGAGGTTTGCTTGACAACAATGATAATAGAACTTGATAGGTTTATGGTGGCTATAGTATGATAAGCTTGCTTACAGTGGCATGTGGCCCATCTGTGACTGCTAGTAGCAAATATCCCCAACAGTTGGAGAGGGATGCTAGATGGGGAGGCCTCTGTTACTATAGTGAATTCTTTCCCAGGTGTCTAGCCGATGGATCTCACTAACATGCTCAGGGTCTAACTGATCACTATATTTGGGCTGGGGAAGGAATTTTCCCCCAGGTCAGATTGTCAGGGACCTGTTTTCTTGGTTTGGTTTTGTTTTTTTGCATTCCTTTGCAGCATGGGGGCACAGATCATGTGCTAGTTTGAACTAGAGTAAATGGCAGAGTCTCTGTACTTTTAAGTCTCTAAATCGTGATTTAAGGTCTTCAGTAAGCCATCCAGAGGTTATGGGTCTATTACAGGTGTGGGTGGGTGAGTATCTGTGGCCTGCGATATGCAGGAAGTCAGACTAGAATAATCACAATAGTCCCTTCTGGCCTTAAAGTCTATGATTAAATGACACTGTCTCTATGATGAGAGGGTGGGAAAAAATAGGGAAAGGTTTAGCAATTATGCCCTAGAGATTATTCTGTGGTGAATCTTCAAGTCAATGGAAAGACTCCCACTGATATCATCACTGGGCTCTGAATCAGAGCCGATACAGCCTATGGGGACCATTCATGGACAGTGGCATTTAGGACTTAGCTGAAGTGTTTCACTTAAAGCCTATCCAGACTAAGAAACGAGGTTATGTTTTTAAATGTTAGCTAACCTGCCTTTACTTATACCTGTAGAGAGAGTTTAACTCCTTTTAAATGTGTTTGCTGGTCACACTTCATACTAGGCTTCCCCCAAGGGTGGACCATCACCAGCTAACACATTTTGAAACAGGACTATATTTATCAATATTATATCTACTACATAAAAATATGTTAGTTAATATGTCCTGAAAGGCTACCCATTCTCCTATTGCAGACAGACCCTTACTGTCTTCAGGTTTGAGCTGTTCAGTGAAGCAATGGTGGGTCTTTGGTGGCACTCTACATGTACTGCAATATCTAGTAACCCACTGCAAACATTTGCATTATTAGATTGTTAAGATTTAGGAATGGAGTCATCACACATGGATTGTATTTTGAATGAAACATCATCAAAATCCAATATTGACAGTTCCCTGCGCACCATTCAAGGTAAATATTAGATCAGGACTCAATTTCAACATGAGTATTAATGAATAATAAAGAACAGCTCTATTAGAGTATTAGAAAATCTCTCTGTAAAACGTTGCTGAACATTAGCAACTAAATCCATACAAAGCTAGTGACAACACACTTAGAAAATAACTTGGAATTTCATTTCATTTTAGGATACAGCCGTTTTCTTCCATTCTGGAATAGGTAGGAATGGACATTACTGACAGCCACACCAGTATATAATATTGTCATTTTATGTTTTCCTTATACTCGTCTAGCTGGCTTAGTCTCCAAAGGGTGGAACTGTCAATATATTTTCATCATTAGGTCCTCCTGGGTTTGAAAATTCCAGTAATTGTTATTATTCCAAGGAATAAATGCAATCCCTTGGATGTTTCTATCTGAAAATCTTAAGATCAAGAGGATCATAAATAGGGTAATATAGAAGTTGAATCTATAATTCTAATTACTATGTTACTTTCTGAAGTATTTTAATGTTCAGTCTATCACACTTCAAGACACATTTTTAATAGTGTTAGTATAGCTAGGTGGGGTTCATACAGTACCTGACTTCTCCCTTGCATAAACACATTCCTATTAGCCTGTGCCTGAGTGAAGAGTGCAAGACTGGGTCTTTGCAGGAACTAGCCAGTGCTCAATATTTCTTATTTGGTTAGATTAGTTAATTTAAGATGATTCATAGTGAATGTATGTAACTATTTTAACATAAACTAAGGAAGCCATTATTTTGTCCATTTATGTAGACATTAAAGTGCCCTTAATACAAATCACTGTAACAATTGACATGAGCTTTCAAATGGGAAATGAAAGCTTTCAGAATTAAAATCTATTTCAAAGGTATTTTAATGGCTAAGTGCCAGCAATTCTTTCTTATATGTGTTACTTCATTCATGAGTGAAATCATAAATACATAAAATGTGTACATTTTAAAGAGTGTATTTTAAGTTACCATAATTGCATGAGATATTACAAGAAACACTTTGAGCACATTTAACATTTGTATTACATCAAAGCTAGTAACATTCAGAGTGTCCAGTCTTTCCTTAATGAACCTATTGCTAACTGATTTTACATGGAAGGCACTTGGATACAATACTGATGAGTGGCAGCACAAAACCACGAATCAGGGATCTGTATTGTATTAGAGTGGAACACCAAAGTTCCCATGAAAATCAACAGGAATCTTGTAAATGGGCTGAATGATCCAGACTATACAGTCTAACAGCAGAGCTATGTGAGGTCGCCTGCACGTCAAGGGATTGCATTGCACTATGTCTGAGGACTGCCTGTTGGTACTTTATTTTCATAAAAAGAACAAGGAGACTGGTGGCACGTTAAAGACTAGCAGATTTATTTGGGCATAAGCTTTCGTGGGTAAAAAATCTCACTTCTTTAGATGCAACTAATATGTTGCATCTGAAGAAGTGAGGTTTTTTACCCACGAAAGCTTATGCTCCCAATACTTCTGTTAGTCTTTAAGGTGCCACTGGACTCCTTGTTGTTTTTGTGGATACAGACTAACACGGCTACTCCCTGATACTTTATTTTCATAAGCATTGTAATGACATAGAAAAAGAACCAGAACCAATGCCTTACTTCTGGAATAAGGACTTATTTCGAACAAAGTCCTTTTGTTTTCAAAGGGTGAAATTCACCCTTGTGCCGAAGTCCAGTGCAAGGCCAACTGGTTGCCAAAACAAGGCTTAAATGGGACTAATGTGATGCATTGTCCTTGTGTTAGGCCTTTGCCAGGATAAATTTCACCCTAAGGGCTTGTCTGCACTGGGAAATTACATTGTGTTAGCACTTGAGCAGTCATGGTAATAATATGGTGTTAAACATGATTTAGCATTCAATGTAGACAGGGGCTTTCTGTCATTAGCTTCGATGGGGCCAAGATTTAACCTGAGTGTTTAACACTGGATTAGTTGTCATGACTTCTCCAGGTTGTGTTCTAGCATGAGGTAGTTTTCAAGTATAGACAATCACCAAATGAACATCCTGCCAAAGTTAATGATCTCTGTTATGCTTACCAGATGTCTTTTTACATAGTATTTTGCCTTTGCTGAAATTGAGAAATCAGTATGGGAAGATGCAACTCTGGACACATCATACATTCTACACAGTAATTATAATAGTGCATCTTCAATCATCTTTAACTGTCACCTGTAAAACAAATTTCTTAAGATACATCAAAAACACGAGCCCTCACTAAATACTAAATGCGGATCCAGAGCTGGTGTAAAATCTCAATGGATCTCTGACAATTTACATCAACTGGGGACCTGGCCCAGAGTCTATGGCAAGTGCGAAGTTTGACAAGTAACCTCTTCAGTCACAAAACAGTGTTTTTGCCACTTCTGCGTAATACAAATGGATTACAAAACTTACAGAACAAAACTTTGAGCAACAACTAACTTTAGAAATATCACCTCAAAAGACAAATGTTTCAGAATGTTATGGGTAGTGAATGTTGGGTTTTAGAATGGAAGAGTGAATTCGATTTATGATGATGATTGTTGTGCTACTTATTCTGGCCTCAGTCCAGAGCAATTAAGCATGCAGATAACTTTAAGCCTGTGAATAGTCCTACTCAGGTCAATGGGACTGCTCATGTGCTTAATACATTGTTAAATCCAGGCATCTGGCAGACTGACAGAAGAATCCTGAAGTCTGCAGCTTAGATTATGCAGGAGACAATTGTCTACTGAGAAATTGCACCCAGAGACTTTTTAAAAAATTGAATCTTTGACTAGGTACAATGGCATAAAAATTACTTATTCCTTTCACTGCATTTCCTATATTTGTAAAATAAAAGCCCTGATAGATTTAGTAGGAGTCTATATGACATTCTTTTCATATTCATTTCAATAAATACATATTTTAAAAATATGTAATGAAGTTACATTTAAAAAAAGCATTATATTCATGTGTGGCCCCAATCTTTTTTATTTTCCTTTTTGGATTTTTTGGGGGGACCATTTAAAAAACCTTGTAGATTAAGTCAAGATTCTTTAAAACACATTCTCCTATCATTGCAAAGTTTTGTTAGCATGCTTATATGGCTTCAAATATTATAGTAAAGACTTGACAAAAATTGTCAGAAAATGCCTATTTTACTTTAAACCCCCACAATTAACTGTTAGAAGACTGTTAGAGAATGGATTGTGGAATATTATGCTATTAATTTAAATAACCCTTATTACAAGCTTCCAGCAGGTGTCACTATTGGTCTACAATTTAAATCCTAAAGAAAAATCAGTTGAGGATTAATAACATTACACACCATGGAACTATTCCTCCTTGTGCTGCTAGGGGGCCTCTTTTCCTCTGCATACCATGGGTGTTATATAAGTGAGGGGAGAACAGAGCACTCTCTGTTTTCATCAGCTAATGGGAAAAAAATTAAAATATATTCATATAGTCAAATCTGAACAAGTAGACACATAGGATATATCCTATCGTGTTCTACTGGGCTTACCTTCAATGATTAGTCTCAACCAAACATCAATTTGTATGGGTATAATCTGCATAGGTGAGAGAGTAGAGGCCGAAACATTTCAAAACTATTTATAGTGACAATGGGAACAAAGAGCATGGTGGTGAAATTCATTGGTAGAGCATACAAAGAATGAGAAACAAAAAAATAATAATAGGTATCTGCTTAAGATCACCAAGAGAGGAGGAGGAGGAGAAATTTTCTAGACCAATTCTCTGGGCTCTCTAGGCCATAATAAACTACTTTAACTACACAGAGAGCTGGTAAGTAATAAATACAGCCAAGCATGTTATTAAATAAGGTTCCTAAATGATAAAGAGCAGCTAAATACTACTGGTAAAGTGAGCATTGCAGATAAGTCTCCTGGGGTAGAAAGAGTAGGACTGTACCTAACAACACCAAGGATTATGGGCCAAGTTCTCCCCTTTGTGGGTTACTCCTACCTAGGAGAGGGGAAGCTCCTTGAGTTTCTGTTAGCAGGATTTCCTGATATTTTTTCTGCTAAAGATAGGTTGGCAGTGCATGTGTCCCCCACCCCTCCCTATGCACACTCAGAGAAGCTGGAAGTTCATTGCATTTAAACCATGTTTGCATTATGCAGAAGCAGAGAAGAGGCAGCACAGATTAGTTTTGTACTCGTCATTGACTTTGGGGAAGATCCTCAGATGTTATAAATAGCCAGGGCTCCACTGATGTCAACAGAGCTATGACAAGTTTCGCCAGCTGAGGAACTTCTCTTAGTTTTCAATGAGGGGCTGTGTGTTTGATATCTATGTCTCCATGTGTATTTTAAGGAATCCTTTGGATTCAAGAGGTCACCTTGCTTCCCTATGGCTGCTCAGACACACACATATTTGAACAGGCTAGAACATGCTGCTGTCTCCGTGGCTGCCACTGGACTACTCTTGAATATTTCCCTAACCACGAAGGAACAAACAACGTACATCACTACATGTTCTAGGCCAAACTCTGGGTGGCTCTTGAAAGATGCAGGACAGAAGCGCTGATGGTCGGGAAGTGGGAGCAAAGGTAGCTTTACTTCACTTGGGTTCTGGGCTGCGTTAGGAGCTGAAATATGTCCAACGTGAGCTAACTTTTGGTCTCCTTTCCTGAGCTGCACTGGAGCCCCAAATCTCCATAACACTGGGCACTAAGTATGGTTACTGTCTCACCTGTACCAGGGCTTGTGTGTGTGCATGTGTCTGTGTGGGGATGGGATGGGGAGGGTCACTTACATTAGCCCTATGCTTTCCTGAACTAGGGGAATTCTCCCCTTGTGGTTCATTTTAGCCCCAATATTCTGTCAGAATAGTGTAAAGGAGCCAGGTTGAGTCTAGAATCAACCCATTTGCAGTAGCTTATACTTACTTCCCCCAAGGGGCTGGAGAGGATGGGGAGAACCCAGTAGAGTTTGGCTTTTGTTTAAATGTAGCTGTTTACAACCAAGTATTGTATTTAAACCAGGCATTGAGAGACCCTAGACATTGAGCAAATGTGATGAGTTGACGGTTTGTGGTTGTAAGATTTTGATGGCTCAGTGTACTACATAAGCACTCTGGTGCTGATCAGGTGAAGCACTGAAGCATGTGCTACTCATGGACTTAATATTAAGCACATGCTCATGTGATTTATTTAATCAGGACCTCTGGGAAGGGTAGTCAGTTATAGCAGCTGACAAACAATTTGCAGAATCAAATATTCCAACTAACAGGTGGAAACTTCAGTTTGAAGAAACGTCCTTGGCATTCAGGGCCATGAGTCACATATTGATTTTTCAACTGGAGAATGAGCCAGCCTAATCCATGCTCAGAGATTCTGGATATAAACTGCGATACACTTTTTGCCCTCTTGTTTAGGGCCCAAGTCACATGCTACAGAAACCCCATTTATTGAGTTGAGAGCTTTTAAGCAATTAGTTTTAACTGTTTAACACAACAGGAGTTGGTGGGTAGAAAAAAGAAAGAGGAGCATGACAGAGTCATCTACATTGACCTTTTCCCTGGCTTATACCACTGATATCATTGGAACTAAAAATCTGCCAGGATTGGGGGCGAGTCTGTGATGGGATGTACAAACCTCACAGTGGAGAACAAGGGGTTAAGGAGCAGCTCTGGGCCCAGGCAACCCTGCCTAGCCACACCTGCAGAGCTTGCGCAAGCTGGAGGTAGAGCTTAAAACAGGGAGCAGAGCAGGTCAGAAGGGAAGCAGTAGAATGGAACAGAAACTGGTCTGAGGAAATCATCGCTCCAGTGCTCCTGTTGCTTGAGACCTGACCAAGCTTGCAAAGGAGAGACTGGTGACTGTTAGGGAAGGTTGGAAACTTTATTTTTAATTCAGTTCTTTAATTTACTCTATGGGTTGAAAAAAGGACTCAGCTAGGGAGTGATCCAGGGAGGCAGCTATTTAGCACCCAAAGGTGCAGAACTTGGCTCTCCATCATTGGGCCCTAGATTGGAGCTGGTGTAGAGTGTGGGCCTGGGCTCCCCTATCCACCTCTAGAGGTGGGGCAACAGTAGAAGTCTACCCCTCAGCGGGGAATCCAGATGGGGAAGGCCCTGTGCCTGAAGCTAAGGAGAAAGCCTGGAAGCCCTTGTCGGCACCAAAAAACTTTTCTATTATTGGACTTTCTTTGGTATACCCTAAAATGAGTGGATTGGAATGTGGAACCCAGCCAGAGGGCTGAGCTGCAAAAGAAGGGACAGAGTTGTAGCAGAAAGGGTAGATATCAGGGAGGGGGATCACTTGACACTAACGGTGAGGATCACTCTTCACAGAGGCCCACAGCCTATTCCTTGGGAGGTCTGAAAGGTATAAAAGCCATCCTCTCCTCTGTACCCTTATGGAGGAAATCCATAAGAGAATCCACAGAGATTCCCTCTCCCAGAGGTCCCTCCCGTGGGTTCTTCCATAGCAAAAATATGATCTGGGCTCTTGTTTAAAAAAATCAGTTAAGGTTAATAAGAGACAAGAACCTATCACGTCATGTACAAAAACCAAGCACTGAAACAAGTAAATGAATAGTTAAGGATATTATAAACGTGACACTGATCACAGTAAATGTCTACATGTTATTCACATATAAGAAAAGTTATTTTTCCTCACAACAACCTAACTCAACCAAAAACAAAGATTTTTGTTCTTGATTTTGATATCTAAATATTTTTTCTTTAAAGAATACAATTAGGTAGAATAGATCACTGTGTGAGCAAGTGACTTCCCCATCTTGCTCCAAAACACAATGCACGCAGGTTATAGCAGGCCAAAACTTGGGGATTTGTTTTATTTACAGAAGGAATTGAAAAGTAAATGAGACAAAATCCAACCCAACCCTTCCCCTTAAATTTGGTTGGACCTAACATTCCTTCATGTGAACTAGTCAGCTTACACCCTAGATTTTCAGACTCTGGAGAGGCACTCGCACCCCTAAGATGTAGATGGGATAATGAACCACTTACATTTGTTTTGCTCACTCACTGTTGCAACATTTTCCAGCCAGATCATCACCTGTTAACTGGGTAGAGTTGTTAGGCAAGCATTGCCTGTCTGTTGCAGTCAGTTAATATATTTCTCAATTGACAGTGGAAATGTTGTACTGTACTTATAATGGTTCTTTCTGTAGGATAATATTTTATATGTATAATATTAGTGAAATTTGATAGGTATCTATACTTGCAGCTGAGGCTGATCATTGTGAAAATTGTCATATTTCTTTAATAGTTTTTCTTTGTTTAGAAATGTTCCATGCTGTATTTGTTTTTTGTGGTTATTGATGAAAGTATAGTATTCAGTTTGATTCAGGAGTTAAGGTTCTTCAATTGTGAAAACATATGCATTTCCATATACTTGATCTAAATAATGTGTTTTCACTTAGTGTGGGATTTATGATGGCCGTAACTTTTTTATGTCCTGACTTTCTAGGGCTCTGACCTTGTACATGATGTGATAGGTACATATGTAGCTGTCCCTAAGTGTAACGGGGCAGGACTCACTACCTCGGGCACCTCCTGCTGGCAGTGCTGGGAATTAGCTCTTGGTTGTCAGTGCACCTTCCACTAGTGGTGTCTCACTGCCATCACTTCTGCTCCACCTCTAAGACCTGTGTCACACTCTTCTGGGCATGGCCCTCCAGCTATGCCCCACTCCACTTTCTCCCCGCTTCCGGGGGAAGTGGCAATCTCTAGTCCATCCACTTGCCGCTGTGGCCTGCTGCAGCCTTGAGTCTAGCCCCTCACCTCAAGGTCCAAATACTGGCCATCTCCTCTGTGGCAAGTGTGGGGAAATGGGGAGCAGGCCCACCCACTACTCCAGGCCCCTACGCAGGGACCCCATAGCTGGCAGCCACATGCGGCCGCTCCTCCAACTCCCACCACCTATTTTCCTAGGCCACTTCCCTGGAGCCCTAGTCTCTTCCTAGCCCTTTGTATTAGGGCCCTCAGTCTGGCAGTCCTCAGGGTCAAACTCCCTATTGCTCCCCTGACCCTGTCCAGCACTGCTCTATCCAAAATATTCCTCTAAGGCAGCCCGTCCTCCCTTTCATTCAAGAGAAAAACTGCCCACACCTTTGTTGAGTGGCCCCTCTTATATGGCCCTCCCTGGCCCTGATTGGCTGCTCCAACAAACCTTCTCCTGAATGGCTCTCTACAAGCCCTCCTCCCATTGGTTGGATTTTGCGCAGCCTCCCTGAGGGCTGCTTTAACCCTTCATGTACCTGTGTGGGGCAGCTGCCCCACCACACTAAGTAACCTTTAACAGTTTTTGAAATTAAGATTTTTGTTGTTAGAATTTCTTGTCTCTCATTGCATCTCTTTTGAGTAAGCAAATGGAGATGCATTTCTTTAAGCTACTGTAAATAAATGGGGTGGAAGGGCCACTCTATTATTAAACTAAATGACTGAGCAGTGCTGAGCTGTGCTGATAAAGCTTATAATGGCTTGAACTCTACAGTTATATTCCCCTAGTTGCTGTGGAAAGAATCTGCCAATGAAATGCAATCCATGACTACAGGATATTTGTAAGGCTCATGGAAAGCACTTATCAAGCAAAGGGTGTTGCTTACAAGCAATGTATTGCCTGGTATCTTTGCTTTGGCTATTGAAAGGATTCATTAAGTAGAGCAGGATGGCCCATATCTTTGGTCCCTACTCTGCTATGGCACTGCATTGGCAGTGCAAAGGACCTGAAAAGCTACCCTGCCACAGCAGATAGGAATTTCCCTGGCACTGAGAAATTCCTGGTTGGTGTACAGCTGACATGACCAGCTTTATGCCTCCTGTTCCTGGTCCCAAGAGGTGTGTTGGGGATGGACTGGGGCATGACTGAAGCACACTGTGCTCTGGTGAGCCCTGAAAGCATGCTGGCACCATAAGTTAGAGCAGTTCTGAAGATGCTCTGGCTATAGCTTTAGGACTGAGGATACACAAAGGTACTACATTTTAATTCAATATTTTTCTTGATTGCCACTTGCCTCCATGTAGCCATCTACTCAGACCTGAGGAGCATGCCTCACAGTGTGGCTTATCCTCTGGCTTGCCCTGGACTCAACTCAGGCAGACTTAGGTAGGAGGGACTTCAATGGTTCCAGGGGGAAGATGGGAGAAGTAGCAGAGCTGCTGATTTCCCACCCCCTGTACCATCAGTTCTGTGTTGCTGGCTCCTGTTTCCCTCTGCCTATGTGAGTGAAGAGTGTTTAGATTTTCCATATCCCCATGGTTAGTCTGTTTAGAATTCAGGGTGAATGAAGAATTTAGTAACTGACATGATATTTTGTTTCACGTAAATAGGTCTGCTTATAGTCATGAAAACATAAACCCCTTTGATGCAAGACAGTCTAGGATTGGTTTGCTGAACAATTTATGGAACCATGTTCAGGAGTCTGAATTAGCGTGAAAGAGGGTTATATTTTTTGCATTCTTTGATAGTATTATCCTAATTAACTCAGGATTTAGCATATTTACATTTCAAAGTACATGGCAAGAGGAGAGAATTTGGGGGCTATTTCAAAGATAAAGTATATCAATCACACAACTGTGAAAATAGCAAGACTGCAAATTTGTATAAAATGGTCCTGATGACTGGATAGCTTACACTTAATTAATATGCAAGTAATCTGCCATTAATGTGCATAAGTTATTACTGTGACTATTTATGCAGAGATTGCCCTTTAATTATAGCCTGTAGAATTATTACAGGCTCTCGGGCAACACTGAACAGTACATATAGTCATAAATTCTCTCAGAGCAGTTTTTCTTGATGCTAAAGTAAAAGCCTTTTTGAATCAAAATGTCTTTTGTTTATTTTTTTTATGTTCTTGCAATTGCAGAATAGCTTTGAAAAAAAGAAGCTGTGATGAGCTCGATCTTTGTTTCTGCCTAACAGAATCATTCCTGTAGAAAGCTAAACCTCAGCTCTTGAATTCAGATGGAAGTACGAAAGATCAAAGCACCTTATCCCTCTTAAAGGAGCTAAAATTAAACTGTTTCACTTGACGGGAATACATTGGGTTACAGAACACACTGAGACAAGCTGTGTGTTGGAAAACTATCTGTATAGGGATTGCGACCAAGTGGTTAGAGCTGAGGTCAAAACGCTTGGGTTTCATAGTTATTGAGCTGGTATGTCACCTTGCACAAATCATGTAGCTAACCTGAGGCACAGTTATCTCATAAGGATTTTATAAAGTTTAATTTAGGTCCTGATCATTCACGTATTCAGAAAAAGGCTCCAACTGAAGTCAATGAGAGCTTGGCCTCAGTAAGACATTGTGCCCCAATGTTTATAAAGTGTTTTGAGAATGAAAAGGGGGGATATGTATATGTGCTAGAATTAAGCAAATGGCCTGATTGGTCCCTTTAAGAGGGGCCAGGGGTGTCCAGTCCACCTGTGACTAATTACCTACCTGCTGCCCAGTTGGGCTTAAGGGAGGCACCTGGGCCTTTCAAAGGGAGAGACAGCAGTAGGGAGGGGCTGCCACCTGTGGTCCTCTCTCAGCTCAGGGAGGCTAGGGAAGAGAGAGAAGAGTTGCTGCTGAAAGGCTGAGGAAGGAAGCAGCTGGAGGAGCAGACTGAAAATCCAGCAAAGGCCCAAAATGGGGGACTGTGCAACCCCCTGACCTCCAGGGGACAGACTAAATCAGCAGAGCCTGGGAAGGGCTAATAACTGTACCTAGTGGAGAGACTGGGAGCCAGACAGACCTTAGGGAGTAGAGGCTGTGCCCAGGGTGAGACTGGGGTGGAAGAAACTTTTCTTTGGGTTTATTTTATGTTGATAAACCAGTTCCCCAAAAGAGGGGTTAATATTGGACATAAGCCTCTGTGGATTATTCCTGGGAACTTGTGAAGGAGAAATTGAGGCAGGGCACCTCAGAGCCATGTTCCCCCAGCAGGGGGCGCTTCATGCTAAACACGCACTTTTACACCTTCCCACTTCACCAGAGAATCCTGAAATGTGCGAGCTGACCCCAAATGGAATGTTAGAGTGTTATTACACCACATGTGGTCCTTGTAACTATCAAAGGTCATGTCATGAATTAATATTGCTTCACACTTTACGGAAAGGTGTTTCCTCTGAGGATCTCAAAGAACTTTAGAACAGTAATTAATTAAGCCTCCAACAACAAGTGTGTTACAGCTTTCAGGAAATCTTGGGCCCCTAATGTTGCATCAGCCACTGCTTGATTCACCCTTGTTCATTTCTAGTGTGTTGACATTCCTCTGTCCTCCTGGCATTTCAAGCAATTGCAAATGAAGTCTAGAAATAAACAGCTCACAGAGTTAATTGAAGTGTCACCGTGAGTATTTTAAATGGTGCCTAGCACTTTTCAAATACATTTCCCCTCTCATTTAAATGATTTTTGGAAGCATGGTCAAGAATATATAAAAATCTAACTTGCCCAAGAGTCACTTAGAATGATTTTTTTAAGTCCCATTTGTTAAATGCTTTAACTTGGTGCTCTTAGGCTTGGGTATCAGATGGCAGTTTAGCATTAGAAGAAGTGCTCACATTGGGAAGAATAAAGTTTGAGAACTCATTGAAGGCTGAAATACGTGTCTCGGCAAAGGTAGGAAGAAGAGCAGGAATTAGCACTGCAGTATAGCACTGATCAAATTCCTATCATCCTTCTCAAACAATAGCAAACCACAGAACTAAAGAAAATATTTGTAGTTAGTGATCAGTGCCATATATAGCAACTTTTTACCAGAGAGAACCTCTGAGCTTCTTATAGACTTCAGTGTCACTGTAAAAAAACAAACAAAGAAACCTGACTTTGCCTATCCTTAGGGCGGGAGGGTTGGTCTTGAATCTTATAAAATCTAGGTTCACACCCCAGCCCAGCCACAGGCTGTGTGACCTTTGGCAAGTCATTTAATGTCTCTTTGCCTCAGTTTCCCATCTGTGGTGATGTGGGTCATATATATTTATAGATTGGATTCCTAAGTTATATCACTGAAGAAATCCAATCTTTCAGTTCCTGAACAGACAGAACTCCTTTTGACATCAGTGTTAGCTGCAGGCTAATGATGCCTAACATGAAAAACATTTTAACTAAAGGTAATACTTCTGTTATCACGTATGAAGACTTAAACCTAAAACTCTGTGCCTGATAGAGTACATCGGCTTAGTACAGGGATTCTCTGTAGGCTTACAGAGAAGGAATTTTCCTCTACCCAGGGCATAAAATGCTTTGGAATGGCTTTGATTGCTAGTGGGGCCTCCAAGCTTCAGTAGCTCCCAAGCATGCTTTATTTTCCTTATGTGACATGGTACCAGAATGCACAAGGGAGTCTTGGTCCATGACTGGGGCTCTTGGGCACGACAATAAAAATCAATAGATTCTGGTATGTGGGCATATGACTGGGAATAATGACATGAAATTATGAAAGGAAAGTTTTATTCTGAGTAAATAAATTCTGAGGAAAAGTTTCCTCCCATAGGCTGTGGAATAGCCTCCTCAGGAAAGTGGTGGAAGCGCTGCTATTTGGGATGTTTAGTTACTATATGTTTGTACTGTAGGTAAATGAAATTGCTGACAGCACAAGTCATCTTCTTACATAACCAGTAATAGCGAGGGCCTCAATTTTACAAGAAAATACAGAAGCAGAACTGGGGCTGTGTAGGTCTTGGGTCATGGTCTGGATAACAGGAAAATGTACTCTAGGGAACAACCCTGCCCTGGCCCCAGGGAGATGGAATGGATAATCTAATAGCCATTTCCATCTCTAACTTCTATGATTCTATGACATGTATTGGTTCCGGAAATAGCTAGTTCATCCATGCTCTATTGGCTCCACCCCCTTACAGCTTGTCTCCAAACTCTCTCCCTCCTGCCTCACTGGTACTTAGTGAGTCCAATGGAGCTGGACTCTGCAGTGCAGAGAAGGTATAGAGCCCCTGCATGTGTTCCAGGAATCAAGTTGTCTGCCCCACAACACAGTGGAGCTGCACCAATTCTGAAAAATCCAGAGCTCTAGAAGGATGTGACCTCTTTCCTTTGCAACTGCACTCACACCCACACTCCACATGGATCATGTTGTTTCACACCCTCAGTCAGCTTTCAGACCTATGGCAGACAGTTATCACCTCTGGGAATTGGTTTTTAACTAAAGAAAAATACTTTAGTTCTGCAGTTTTACAAAAGGGTGGTTAATGTTGCATCTGAGTGATTTCTGTGTTGCCTTATATCTGAACACATCCCACATGCCAAGTTGTCTTCATACATTCTCTCCAGAGTATATTCTTGACACGAATGAACAGAACACATCTGGGTGTAATGTCAGTAAAAATCTAGATCTCTTCATCTTACTATATATTCTCCTAGACCACCATGCAACCGTCTTATTCCCTTCAATTGATTACTATAAATTAGCTCCTGAAAGTGTAATCCCTTTTTCTGAATTAAACCGTTTTGTTTAATTTGTTTGAAAGCAACCCTGGAAAGTTTGGGGGGAAACTCATCAGTTCCATTTTCATTGCAATTACAACATATCCTGGAGATGAGATTGCAGCTGACTAGACTCAGTAATAAGGGAATGCTAAATGAATAGAACATTAGAGAATTATAAGTGACAAGTCCAATTATTGGTGGGAATATATCAGTGCTTTCTTATTCTTTTCAGACACCCCCTTTTCCTACTCTACCAAGACATTTGGATAACTTTGGGCTTGTTCTTACCTTAAAAAGCTGCCGAGCTTCCTTGGAGTCTTCTTCATTTTCATTCTGTAGGGTTTCCTTTGCCTTGTAACTGTCTGCATTATTGCTGTGTGCCTGAAAGGGGAGCAAATATTGCCTCCACATTGACTATATAAGGGGCTGTCACTGGATCTGATTCCACAACGAGCGCTCTTGGAAAAGCACTATACTTTAACTAGGAAACTATACCAAATCCAAACATTGGGCTGAATGGCAACAGCATTGGAAGAGTTAACTTCTTCCCTTACACACACGGGCAAATGCCTGCACCTCTTGCAGTTTGCTGGGTCCTTACTGCAGTATTGACAGTTGTGCAGACAGACATGCTAATCTGCTCTAAGATTCAGTGCCTTAGCCACAGAGCATTAACTCATGGTTCCTGCCATCTTAGAGATTAGACTTATTATGTATGTATGTCTTGGTATGTTGAGGCAGGATTCAAAAGGAAGAAGTGCATACAGAGTACCTTTCAGGAGATGCAGGCCTTCTTCATAAACCTGGAATACAACTGCATTGTACAAGTAATGGGTTTGATTTCATGAAGAAAGAAGGAATTAGACATGGAGTGACACAGTTCTGCTTTGCATGCCCCATTAAATGGGAGAGTTCAATTTAGGTCAATGATATTTATCAATCACATGGCGCCCAATTTACTGAACAGATGGTCTAGTGTTAATCCTTCCAGTCTCAATGAAAATACCATATTAGCAGAAGCTATGTTTGCAGATAAAGACTTAAGCTAAATTTAAAGACTGAAACTTCAGGCAGATTATTAATAGACCCAGATCTTGTCTTTATACAGTATGACCAGGGTGTATGCGGACGAACAGAACACATTCATTCATTAGCTGTGTAAGAACTGGCATTCAGAGTGTATGATTTATTTATTTGTTCTGAAATAAAGTTTCTGAAATAAAGGTGGGAGCAGAGTGGAGAAGGGAGAAAGGAATATTACACAGTTGCTAACATTCCATTCAAATTGTGTGACTTAAACATCAGTCTGTTAGTAATACTCTTATATTGTTATCAGTGAGAATTAACTGCTCCTTAGTTGCCTTCTCACCTTCGTTAGGAGACACCCAGGGACTGCTGAGAGAAAAGCCTTTCTCAGTCTTGAGTTTGCCTGGGTGAGATCAGTTACACTGGAAATCATTACCACATGCTGTAGTCCAGTATATTAAACTATTTACTAAGCTGGTGAGGCTTACCCAATAGGTTTGTATTGCATCCTCTGGGCCAGACATAGTCTCTGTGAGGCTGGATAGTGCAGTTTTTCCCTTTTCCCCCCAGCAGGGGAAGCTAATGCTCTGGACATCTCCTTCTTTTAGAAGAGAGGATGAGGATAGAGGACTTCCAGATGGGAGGTCTCTTTTTCCCACCAGGTGCTGCAGCTGCTCCACTGTCTGGCAGAAAAGCAGTGATCCTCAGTTAAGAACCAGCTCCTCCTACTGCTTCCACTTCAGATACCCGTCTGGTGAAATCTTACTTCACAAGCCAGTGAAGAAGCAGAAGGAAGGGGAACAGGGCTTCTCTAAGACAGGGAGAGCGGGTGGAGAGTGCAACCCCCCTCCCACTTTCGGTGGGGGAGAGAGACCACTACTCCTCATTATTTTAGTCCCTACCTCCACTTATTTCTCAAGGTTTTAAGAATTATTAATTTTGTTCTGCTTCTGCAATTTCACAGTCTCTCTCTCCAGCTCTCATTTCTATACAGCCCTGTTCTTTCTGTATAGTACTTTACAGAACAAGATGATTTGATCCTGCTGAATATCTGGGGAGAAAATGGGAGATTGATTTATTCTAATCAAAAGAAAATTTATTTTTCTGTAATCAATAATCTTTCTTTTATCCAGAGTAACTTATGTTGGTCTCGTTAAATGATAATCCAGAATTCAGTTACAAAGAAGTTAGAGTAATGAGTAGATTTTTCTTGCATGAAATTCACAAAATGTATTAAATTGGCTTTAGCAGATCTTTTCAGGCCAGGGACTGATTTATTTAGGAGTTAATGAGGCAAATGGTAAATCCTAGTATCTGAGGAGTCTGTGTGGGTGGTGGGCAAGAAATCCTCTCTCCCAGGCAGCAGAGCAATAGTGGAGACACTCTGTGGTTGCTACTGTAGCCGTTAGTTTGCCATACACCATGAGTACTCCAATGAACCGTATAGAGCAGTGATTCTCAAACTTGTGTACTGGTGACCCCTTTCACATAGCAAGCCTCTGAGTGTTACCCCCCTTATACATTAAAAACACTTTTTAATATATTTAACACCATTATAAATGCTGGAGGCAAAGTGGGGTTTGGGATGGAGGCTGACAGCGTGTGACCCCCCGCATAATAACCTCATGACCCCCTAAGGAGTCCTAACCTCCAGTTTGAGAACCCCTGGTATAGAGGGAATGGTCACAGATTTACCTTCCCTGGCCCATTGGTCCTCTTCACCCACAAAACCTAAACCACCCTACACAGTGGGATGCAGCAAGCCACCGTGGAGCCCAATTCCATTATACGGAGGGGTTAGGGGTTCCACCACAAAGCCCTTGTGTCTTTTCCCTTTGCACACAGGAACTGGAGTGGTTTCACTGTAACCAGGGCCTTCTGCACGGTGCAGAGTGGGGCAGGGTTTATTCTGTTGGTTAAAAAATGATCACAGAATAATGCCCTCCCAGAGCTACATAAACACTGAGGTGAAAGCAAAATATGTAGAGCAATAGACTGCGGTGGTTCAAGCAGTAAGAAACCTGCTCACTATGGATCAGTTCTTGTTTTGTCTGAGCAATGACAGCATCCCCTGAAGCCTCCCACATATGGTCACAATGAAAGTTATTTGTGATCTGAGAAGAGATCCCTTTGCTGAGCCCTAGGCAGGCGGAACGGGGGATTACAAAGCTGCCAACTGCTGCACCTCAACCCTTGTCTTCCCACATGCACAGTTCCTGGGAAAAGGAGAATAGCTCTTGCTGCCTAGGATCTTAAGATCCTGCAATGGGACAAATATGAAATCAAGAGGAACATTTAGATTAAATGGAAAAATCAGAGGCAGAAAATAGGGACTAATTGAGAACAGTGGGATGATGTAGCACTTTGGGACTCACCCCTGCAGCGCCTCCTGCTGGCTGTCTGGGAATTAGCTCACTTTCTAACTCCGGAGCGCCCTCTGCAGGCTGGTGTTGTCACCGCTCGCTGGCCCCCATGTCCCTCCCAGACCCCAGTGCCCCTTTATCTGGGGGTTCTGCTCATCAGTATCCCCTCAGTCTCTGGGTTTCCCCTCCCCAGGGAACCCCCAACCCCCTGATCCCACCTTGCCTCAGTGCCTACAGCAAGTCATCCTTTAGGCCCCACTCACTGGGGCAGCCTGCAGCCTGTAATGGCCACTCATCATTGGCAAAGGGGAGTAGGACATGCTGCCACTGCCTAGTCCTGGGCTGCCCCTTTGCAACTCCAGTACCTGGTTTAGGCCCTGCACAAGGCCCTGCAGCCTGGGGGGTTGTCAGGCTGGAGCTCCCAAGCCCCTCTTGCCTTTCCCCCAGCGCTGCCGTACCTCAGGTCCCTGCTCAGTTCCCAGGCAGCTAGGTCCTTCCATCTCAAAAGCTAGAGAGGCAGTCTCCTAAGCTCTGTGTTCACTGGCTGCTTCTCACAGCCCCACCCCTCTCCCAGGGCTGGCTTTAACCCTTTCTGGGCCGGAGCGGGTGACCACCCCGCTACAGATGAGCTAGGTGCTCAAGCATCCCCAACTACTCAACGTGGCACCGCAGCTCCACCTCTAGATGAGAAATTTTGGTCATGGTTCAGTGGGTCAAATCTAGTGTGTGGAGGAGTTTTGGTGGAGTGTCCTTGAATCCTCGGGTAGTCAGCTTGGATCTGACTTTAAAGGCATTTGGGCACCTAAAGATGCAGATAGGCACTTGGGGTATTTTCAAAAGCCTCCTTGCTCCCTCATTGCATAAATTATCGCATAACACTGACCAAAACAAACAAACAAAAAAAGAAGCCCAGAAAGGAATCTCAGATGTTAGATTATTTAGCAAAAATCTCTAAAAATACTTAAAGCAAATAAACCTGTCATTTGCTCATCTGTAGATGAAATGTGTGTGTGTGTGTGTTTTCTTAAAGCTAATTCTATTCATTTTGTCTTTAGAGGGACAATCCTAACATGCTGAGTGCACTTATGAGTGGGAACTTTTCAGGTTCAGGCCCTTAAATATCTGTGATAGGCACATTCCCATGAGTTCTCTTTCAGCATACATTAGAGACAGATTCTTACAGGGTTTTTTTCTTTTTCAGAAGGTGCTTCTGGAAAAGGATGATCTTGTACATGACGCACAGAACTCCAAGATGTATATTTTAATTTCAATTCACCACAGGCTTCCTGGGTGACCGCAAGTGACTTAATATCTCTGTGCCTTATTTTCCCCCCCCCCAATGGGGAAATCATATTTTGATGGTATGTTCGTTAATGCTAATAAAGCACTCCTCTTTCAGTGCCTGATCCAAAGGCTGTTTAAGTCAATGGGAATTATCAGGCCCTTAATGAATCATCCTAGGGCAGGAGTGACTTTTGATACAGGTTTTAGATGCAGCAGAGCCTGAAGGAAATTATGCTCTGTGTGCTTTTCCAGTGCACAGGCACCACTTTGAAAGTGTAATCCTTTTTAATATTGGGAAATGGTTTCCTCTAGGAAATAAGAAAAATGTTCTATCCAACCTCCCAGATGGGTTAGGATAAGATTTCATTAGGAGGGAAGCAGGTTTGTTTTGCACTGCTCCTCAATTCCTCCTAGTGGACAAATGGATTAAAGCTTTGCCATTTTTGTTTCTTTTTTTAATGTCAAGTACACTTTGTGAACTGTAGAGGTGTGCCCTATTATCCTGACCTTTTAAGTCTACTTTATTTTGATAGGCCTTCCAAATTATTTCTTCTACACAGGCTAAAAACTGCTGCAGACATGTAATGGAAAGCCAGGCAAGTTATACAATTCTGAAAAGGTCAAATGGCACAAGTACAGTATGCTTTTGCAATTCACCAAATATATATAGAGAACAGGGATACATCGTTTTTATTACAAGAAAGGGAGGAGAACAGAAAAAAGCCTTGTGATCTGCCAAGACTCTTATTGCAGATGATGAATCATCCACCTTCATTTAGTCTAGGGTTATGCTTAAACTAGCTTACATTTTTACTCTTTACGATCAAGTAGTTTGCAACTTTTATTCTTGCTCTCCGATAGTGCTTCATCTTTTTCTTTGTTTTTCTCATGGCAGCAAAGTCATCTATACATTGTGATTCCACACAAGTTGTGCTGTCAGTGGTTACTAGGCAAACAATGATCTGACCTTGATTATTTGAATGGTAACCTGAGTGGAAAATGCAGTGATGTATCTGGAGTCAGGATCTAATCCTTCTGATGGTAACCTTTGTCAAGATACTCTTTTGAGAGTTATGTAGCACAATGAAAGCACTGTGTCATAGCCTCCAGAGATGGTGAAATAGGATAGCTTTGTTTATTTTCCATATTTTGGCTGAGGAGAATTGCCTTTTGTCATCTTGTGCTTTGAGGGCTACTATGGCTGTAGTTACAAACGGGATAAATTCCTGTAACTGCTCAATACAGTCTTGCTTTCTCAGGGTATGTCTACACTACCCACTGGATCGACGGGCAGCGATCGATCCCCGAGCGCTCTCCTGTCGACTCCTGTACTCCACCGCCACGAGAAGCGCAGGCAGAGTTGACGGGGGAACAGCAGCAGTCGATTCACTGCAGTGAAGACACTGCGGTGAGTAGGTCTAAGTACGTCGACTTCAGCTACGTTATTCACATATCTGAAGTTGCGTAACTTACATCGATTCCCCCTCCCAGTGTAGACCAGGCCTCAGGCTTGGTCTATACTATAGAGTTAGGTCGACATAAGGCAGCTTACGTTGACCTATCTCTGTAAGTGTCTACACTACAACATTGCTCCTGCTGATGTAAGTCGTCCACTACACTGACCTAATAACTCCACCTCCCCGAGAGGCATAGCACTTAGGTTGATGTAGTTAGGGCGACAAAGTGTCTATGTAGACACTGTGTTACTTACATCACCTTGCCTTGGGCTGTCAGCCCTGGGGCACCCGGGCTCCAGCTGTGAGTCCTAGGGCTAGGGGAGGGGGGAAGCTCTTGTTGTCAGTGCCCCACAATGCTCCATGCAGTTAAGTTGGTGGAAGTGCTCCTAGTGAGGACGTACACTGCTGACAGAGGGGGCATAGTCTGGACATAAACCACAGTAATAATTTCTGTGGTGACGGTACGTCGACCTAACTTAGGTCGACTTAATTTGGTAGTGTAGACAAGCCCTTAGTCTCCAACCTCACAAAGTGTTTAAGCACATGCATAACTTTGAGTTGAGTGAGTGCTTTGCAGGAGTCTCATGGCAAACACATTTATGCATGTGCTTAACTGCTTTGCAGGGGTGGGGTCTAAGACAGCAACACATTATTGAGAAATTACAGGAACCTATCACGTGGGTAACTGTAGTTATAATAGCGCTCAAAGTTCAAGAAAACAAGAGGCAAGTCTCATCAGCCAAATGTGGGAAGATAGTTATGCATGTGTGTAAGTGCTTTACAGGATCAGGAGCTAAGCTTTTTGTAATGGCTTCAACTAGTTTTTTGACACGAAAGGGAACTTTTCAGTGTTCTTAGGCTACAACATGACTGTCTCTCATCTATGTAAATGCAACTGGTAGCACTTTACTGTACCCAGATCATGAAATGTGGTGCCTTACCCTGCAAATAGATGTTTAGTATTGACATCCATTGTTGTAATTGAATTTTAATGCATATTTGCTGAATTTTGGCCTATGTTTAGTCTAGTAAGGGAAAAAGTTGTTGACTGTCTGACTTTTGAAACTCCTACAAAACCAGTGACTTTGTTTCTGCATTTCAGTGTACTTTCTGTTTTTTTCTTTCTCTTCATTTTATTTATTTATTTATTTATTGGCATTTGTTCTAATCTCATTATATCAATAGAGTGAATCACTATAGTTTTTGCCACGTAACAAAAACACAAAGATTAAGGTCTTGATTCTGTCATAAGCATTCTATTATGACTCTCCAGAAAGTATACAATGTAATGAGAGTCAGGAGCTGATAGCAGTTCCAACTCTTCCTTTTCTATCTTTAAGGGTATGGCTCCCCAGATTTGCATATTCACGGGGTTTGAGCTGGTAGAGTCTTTAACAGAGGGGATTATTCCCGCTTCCCCCATGTTTTATTAAAGGAACATTATACTCTTGGTACTAAGAGTAATAGTGATCTCTTTAGGAAGCATACACCTTGACTGTGACTCTCCTGTGGCTGGTGTCTGTGACAGGGTGCATCTGTAGCGACCAGGGTGCTAAAGTGGCTCCAATACTGTGAAGACTGTAGGTTGGCAGAGTTCTGTGGGTGGGCGAGCGTAAAAGGCAGATCTAGAATAAAGACAATTCCCATCAAAATAGACTGGAGAACCAGAAGGGGTGTGGTGGTTTCGGCAGTTGTGTGTTCCCTTGTACGGAGAACCTTGGTTAGACTGCAGTGACGATAGAAGGGGAAGAGGTTGCTAGTCCACTGTATACATGGAGGAAAAGCATGCTTACCCCATAGCAGTCATTCCATTGGAAGTAAGGAAAATTTGTGTCAGAGCGTGGGTGTGGTAAAGTTGTTGCCCTGTGCAGTGATGATAGGAACTGACTAGACTCAGTTTCCCTTATGTACAAAGAACTGAGGACAGAGAGGGAGACCTCAACTGTGGGTCTGTGCAAAAAAATATTGATGGTAGACCCTCCAGGTAACCTTCCAGATGCACTGTTTAATGATATCATAGCAAACTCAGAGAATTGATACACTGGAGGACTTGGGGGGGAGGGGGTGGCGAAGAGGGAGAGAAGTACTCAAGAAGGGAGCATGGATCCAGGAGTGATAGATCAGAATCACCTAGCAGAGAGAGAGGGCAGAGGCACAGTCTGCTCCCAGGAGGAGCTAGCTGTGGGCAAGGTCCGGAATGAAAGACACACCAAGGTGGGAGCTCAGAGGGTGAACAGGATGGAGGAAAGAAAGCTGTGTGAAAGGCTGCAACTGCCGTGTTCCCTGTCCAACGTCCTGCCATTTTGGAAAGTGAGGATTAAAGGTACATGTGGTGAGAAGAAACAGACTGGGTGTGTTTGTGAATAAGAAACTGTAAAAACAGGCGAGACTGCGCTGCTCATAGAGTAGCTGAAGTAGCATCCTGTGACAGTGTCTGGCTGTGTCTTTGTTCATTTTTCTCTTGCACTATATGGGTTTGTCAGCAACATCAGCCATTGGGTTGGGAGAGAGTAGAGCGTGCATACATGTAAAGCAGATGACAGACAATCAAAAAACACAACTATTATTAAATGATGGTGAACAATAGCATATAACTGAAACCTGGTGAGATGATTTTTAAATTACTTTACCACAGCACAGTTATAACATATACTCAAGAGGCAGCTAGAGACTGCAATGGAGATGGGTGTCCTATTTTGCTAGGTGTTGTTCATAGACATATAAGAGAACAGGGAATTGGCGACAGATGACACTAAGCATCCTAGAAAGAACAGGAACCAACACAGGCTAGATCACGACACATCCCAGATTAAGGGGCAGTTTGGAGTCTCCTTGATTGAATTCCCTGGAACAAGAGGAATGTCTCTCATACACAACATCCTTTGTGGAATGCACATTACTCCCATGCTGATCGGCTCCACAGGCTGGTGTGGAGGGAGTGACACCAGACAGTTGGGGCAGAGCAGTTTGTGAAAATAATCCATTTTAACCTTTTGGGTTGTAAAGATTGAATATTTTTTTCACCAGAAATGACTTTCATTTTGTGTCTTTCTATTCATTTTTCTAAATATTACATGACCGCCACCTCTGGGGCTAGAACCCAGGGTCATCAAAAACTAGACACTTGTCTCTGCAGCTTGAATTAAACAGACAGGCTCTGCAGCAGCTACAGACTCACCTTGTCTGTGGACTGGACACAGATGGGGACACAACACATGCAAGCCAGTGGGTTACAATTATATTTGAGTAAATGTTGGCAGAATTCCTAAAAGCTGTGGTTCTGACAGCAGGTATATTTTACAGCACCTAAGTGCTGTGCCTTAAATTCAAACCAAAACAAAGATGGTTTTCAGCTCCTAGTGAGTGAGTGCACCAGAAGCTAGGGCAGAAGCCTTGGCATGAGGAAATGGATCCTACTTCTGGCTCTGCTACTTGCTTGCTGTGTGCCTTGGGAAAATCACATAACTCCTTCATGCCTCAGTTTTCCCATTTGTAAAAATGGGGTTAGTGATACTTATCATCCTTTCTAAAGTGACTTGAGACTTAGGGGAGACAAAGCGAATATCTTTTATTACAGATGACTGTAGCCAGGAGCCCTCGCAGAAGCACTGAAGTACTGTGCTAAAGACCTGAGTCGAAGCAGGGATTACCATACATTTCATGAGAAAGCAGGATACAAACACTTACAAAAGCACGAGACTAGATCTAAGTGGACCACTCAGTGCCAGAAACCAAAACCTACCTGCAAGTATGTTTTCCGAGCAACAGATTTCTATTCAGAATGAGCGGAGTCTTTTCCACTAGCAACCAGAACTGCGTAAACTATACATGGTTGCCCAACACAAACACTGTGAAAAGGGCCTTGAAACTTTTTATATGGCGGAAATATTAATATATGAGGCAATTTGCAAGAGCACACAGATGTGTTAGTTAAATCTTGAAATGTGTTAATTAATCCACAGCATCAGATGAATGAATCTGTTGATATCTTTGTTCACATAGAAATAAGCATGCTGCCCACAGTGTGATGAAAATCCCATGGCACCAAGTCTCAGAGAGGGCTCACCTGAGTCGGGCTCATGGGGATCAGTCTGCAGGGCTAAAAATTGCAGTGTAGATGGTCGGCTTGGTGCAAGGGAACAGGGTCTCAGAGTCTGGGTGCCAGCCTGAGCCTGAATACTGCCATTTTATAGCATGCGTGTGAGCCTGAGTCAGCTGACCCAGGCCAGCTATGGCCGTACTATGGGTCTTTAATCGCAATGTAGACATATCCACAAAGATATTGTTATGAGCTAGGTGAAACCTCATTATAGGTTGAATTAAAACCCAGTTCAGATTGATAGGTATGAACTCACCTTTCCATTAGCATTAGTGTAAGCATAAGCCCCCACCTAAAACAAAAGGTGTGTGTATGAGAGAGGAAGAGAGAATGAACTGAGATGGGACAAGAAGGGAGAGCCATGCTTCCATGCTGATGACTCTCATTAAAAAAAAGTGTTAATTAAATTTGTGACTGAACTCCCTAGGGGAAAATTGTATGTCTCCTGCTCCGTGGTTTTAACTGCATTCTGCCATATATTTCGTGTTTTGGCAGTCTCGGATGATGACCTAGCATATGTTGTTCGATTTAAGAACACTTTCACTGCAGATTTGACAAAACACAAAGATGGTACCGTTATGAGATTTCTAAAGATAGTTACAGCACTCAACCGAAGGTTTAAGAATCTGAAGTGTCTTCCAAAATCTGAGAGGGATGAGATGTGGAGCATGCTTTCAGAAGTCTTAAAAGAGCAACACTCTGATGCAGAGACTACAGAACCTGAACCACCAAAAAAGAAAATCAACCTTCTCTTGGTGGCATCTGACTCAGATGATGAAAATGAATGTGCATCGATCTGCACTGCTTTGGATCGTTATCGAACAGAACCCGTCATCAGCATGGAAGCATGTCCTTTGGAATGGTGGTCAAAGCATGAAGGGGCATAGAAATGTTTAGCATATTTGGCACTTAAATACCTTGCAACGCTAGCTACAACAGTGCTGTGCGAACGCCTTTTTTCACTTTCAGGTGATATTGTGACTAAGAAGCGGGCAGCATTATCTCCCGTAAATGTAAACAAACTTGTTTGTCTTAGCGATTAGCTGAACAAGAAGAAGGACTGAGTGGACTTGTAGGGTGTAAAGTTTTACATTGTTTTGTTTTTGAGTGCAGTTATGTAAAAAAAAAAAAATTAATTCTACATTTGTAAGTTGCACTTTCTCCATAAAGAGATTGCACTATAGTACTTGTATAAGGTGAATTGAAAAATACTATTTATTTTATTTTTTTTACAGTACACATATTTGTAATAAAATAATAATATAAAGTAAGCACTGTACACATTGTAATCTGTGTTGTAATTGAAAGCAATGTTTGAAAATGTAGAAAACATTTAAAAATATTTATAAAAACTTAAAATTGGTATTCTATTATTGTTTAACAGTGTGATTAAAACTGCAATTAATCGCGCCTAATTTTTTTAATCTAGTTAATTTGTTTTGCATTAGTTGCTTCAGTTAACTGCAATTAATTGAGAGCTCTAGTATAAACACTGAGGTAGTCATTCAGCTGGAGACCGAAGGAGAGAGAAAGCACAGGTGGCTCACTCTACTGCCTGGTGGTTAGAACACTCAGCTGGGAGGTGAGCAACCCAGGATGCAGTTTTCTGGCTTCAATAACACAAGGAAAACAGAGAAGATACAACTTAATTAATTTTGCAGATGAAACCTTAACTTTTGGAATTTCCCTAGCTTTAAATATTCCATTTCTCATTTAAAAATATTTTTTTTCTAAAAAAAGGAAGTTAGCTTTCAGTTAAATCACTTGAAACCCCCGTGGCTACTGTGACAGATGTGAGACCTTGGAAGTGTTGAATCTTCAAAAGACTGTTATACTGAGGTGCGCCAGATGCTATGGACACAGAGATTATTCAAAAACGTGTGTATATTTAAACATTATATGTATCTGTGTGAGCCAGGGATTGTATTCTGGCTCCATGGTGGAGGTTTGCTGAACTTCATCCAGGAATTTAAATCAGTGAGGGATAATTACTGCAAATCCTGGGAATGGTAAATAACTGAAGGGAAGTATCTCCCCTTGTGGAGAACTATATATACTGCTTCAGATGGGGTTCAGGATGCCCAGCTGACAAAGAAAAGGCTTTTGGTACAAAGTCTCAGGCTGAATGACTCAGAGGTCCTCATTTTGACCCTAAAACTAACATGAAACTGTAACTGAGAGAAGTCAAAACCCTGCTGGAAGGGTTTGAAGGACTGGAACCTGCTGGGGTCTCCATGTGGAAGATGGATGGCAGCTGGCAAGCTCAGTTTGCATGTAGATGTTTTCTCTGTAATGCTTTTGCCCTAAACTAAATGTACTGGGCTGCGTCATCATTCCTGACACAGAGTGAGCAGCAGGTGCTGCACTAAGGGCAGAGCGACGGGGATGATCACAGTGAATTGCAAAGGGGCTGTAACCTCCAGCCTGGAGGGAGAGGGACGCAGGTCCCTGCCTATGGCCAGGTGCTGGCTGGAGGCCTAAGACCCATGGAAGCTCCCTTGAGCAGGCACTGGTTAGCCTAGTGGCTTCTGGCTCTCTCCAGAGCACACTTGGCTCTGCCAGCCGCAGCCAGGTCGGCTTGGAACGTGTTTCAAAGAAGGACCCGGCCAGCTCGAGCAGTAACCCCAGCAACCGAGGCAACCCCGCCCCGTCCTCAGCGTGCGCGTTGTGACTGCGCGAACTGGGCCTTCCCGGGCGCCGTCGGGCTGTGCAGTCAGGTGGGTGCTGTCACATGACCGCCCCCGCTGTCTCAGCCGTGTTCCTCAGCTGCCCTGGAGCTGCGGAGCCCGGGAGCTCAGCGCCGCTGCCGGAGACGCTCAGCGGGCCCGGTCACAGACTGAGGGGGTAAGAGCGGCTCCCCACCCCGCCCCGGGACTGAGTCTCCCTGCCCCGCTTGGAGGTGGCGGCGGGGGCTTTGCTCCCCCTCCTCCTGCCTCTCCCTGGGTGCGATCGGGGAGAACAACGGAGCGGGCTCGGCCGCTGCCTCAGCGCCCCCGGGCTGCCGCGGTGCTGGGAGCCCGGAGCGGGCTGGGGCAGAGCTTGGGGTGGCGCCCCCCGCGAGCACCTCCCTGCCCCGGCGTTGAGGTCGCTGCCTTGCTCGGAGGGCTCTCTGCTGCGCAGCTGCTCGATGGGTTCGCGGGAGAAGGGTAATGGGCTCAGGCTCTCGCCGAGGCCTCCTCTGAAGCTGCTTTACTTAGACACCCCTTAGCAGTGCGTGAAGCGGCAGGGCCCCTCCTAAGGTTTTGTGGGCAGCCTGGGTACATCAGTGCTGGGATCCTGCAGTGTGACTGCTGCACCCGTCTGTACCACCAGCGCAGTCTGCTGGGCTCTGCAGGCTGCTTGTGTACGGCAAAGTGCTGCACCCTCATTCAGTTCTCTCTTGGCCTGCTCCTGCTTGCCTCTAACTTCCCCATTCTTGAGCTCCCTAAACCCTCTCTTCCAGTCCCCACTAGTCGGATAAGCATTTAAAATGGACCCTGCTACTTCCTCTTAAGAATTAGGTCATAGAGCCCTTTAAGGGGCACAACGAACATGCTGGTGTGTTCACAGTAAAGCTCCCAAAAGTGCAATGTTGAAGGGTGTATTTATTTTCTCTTCCTCCATGAAATAATAATGGGAAGTAAAGTTGCTTTTTTTATTCAATAATAGAAGCGAGGGGTTGTATGGGGGAGTAGAAAATGGAGAAGAGAGATTCTGCTTCTTTGTGGTGGTGGTCAAAGACCTCCAGGCTGGTTGGGTGAGGTAGTTCTAGTTTAGGGTGTGTGGAGTTCCTGCTCCTGCCAGGCTTCAACCTGCTGCAAACACACCCTTGTTGTGAAATCAGTCCGATGGAGATTAGGCCATAAAGGAAAGAGAAAGGTTTGTGAAGGTCGCGGTCTGTGATATTGAGACTTAGTGTTACTGTTATTGCCAAAGGGTAAATATTTATATAGCATGATATGCCAGTGAAGACTTCTGATTTTTGGATAGTTCTTGAGAAGCAAGACTTGATGTCCCTAGGGGAATGACTAGCTGTAAGACAAATGACTACATTAAATGAGGCCTAAATTATGTGATACATGCTGAATAGTACATCTGTGCCTTTTCTAATTGAGAGCTCCTGGGTACAAATCACACCGCTTTCAAGTTACTTTTAGGGCTACTTCTGGAGTTGCAAAAATGCAGTTCTTTGAAGCAGTCTTTATTCAAATAACTTCCTAAGTTTTAAAACGTCTCAGATATGTTTGGGAAACATTTCTTTAAAGCTGGAGCAACTTCATTATTGATGCAGCCAGACTCTGATATGGGGAGCAGAACACAAAGGAATACATAACAGTGGGATGGGATAAGTTCAGTCTGACCTGTTTTTATTTTCCATTTTTTCCTCTTAGAGAATTTTTTCATGCATGGCTTTCATTGTGTCTAAATGAAACAGTGAGAAACTTTGTGTCACTTCCCGAACTCTTCTCATTTTCTGTTGCGGAGTAAATGCGGGAGCTTGGCTCTTCTGGGCTCTTATTATTGCAAATGCTGCTTAGTTTATTTTCCTATAATTTTTTCCATGCCTATGATTGTCTTAATATTGCATACCCTATGGTTAATTGTTTACTGTTCCTGACTGACCTTTCTGACCTGTTGGTGTTACCCACCTTGAAAAGCTTACTGAACATTTACTAACCCAATGACTTTGTGTACTCACATAAGTGAAAAATACCTGTGCTGCCTTGCCTCTAAGGCAACTCTTCCTGCAATATAAAGGATTACAACAGTTATGTACTGCGTTTAAATTCTGTTTACAATCTTTTTAATTAACATACTCTGTTTTGCCTTCTTTTGTTTTTGTTTCTGTCCTAAAATAGACCGTGATGTTTCTGTTTTACTTGTGTTGCCATTAATGTCTGTTTCCTCTCCATCTTCCTTTCTCCATGCACTTCTGTCCCTTTTATCTCTTTGCATTGTGGCTTTTTTAAACTTTCTTCCTTAGATACTCTCTCTATGTACATCCTCACCACAGTCTCTAACCTGCTGTGAAGGCTGATGGAAATCTCTACTGCTCTAATATTCCCTCAGTTTTCTGGCTGCTGTGGAGGTGGTGCGACATGTCTGCTACACTCTGACATCCTCACTCTCCAGTGAATAGCTCAAGTATTGACCTTGACTAATCAACAGCAAAATAAGATGACCTGACTCTGATTCTTGTCAGTTTAACTTCTGCTTATGTACACTTTTCATTATCAATAGTTTTCACTCTGCTGCAGATTAGGAAAATGGAGCAGCTAGCACTGGAGATGCCTGTACACTCACTGCATCAGTGAACACTATGTTCACATTGGGAAGGTCATCCTAACCATAAGACCAGAAACTTTTTTTTTTAAATATAGAAAAGGAAATCTTAAATTGTTCATAAATGTCCTTTTTGCCACAGGCAAGTGGATATTTTTCAAGCCCTGCAGATCTCCAAGGCTGAGGCTTGGTATGAAGAAATTTTCAGCTTTTTAAAGGAAGAGTTGAAGACTTTTGTCAAATACAATTTGTTTGAAAGTAACTCGTGTATAGGTTTGTTTTCCCACTGTTTATGCTTTTGTAAGTCTTTCAAGTGCTGTCTTTGATGTGACTGTCAGAATTGAGGTCTGTGCATCTCCAAACATCATCCCTTTATCAACAACCAAAGCTTACACCCATGAAGAGTTTATATTCTTATTTAGCTAAAGAACTACTTAAAAGAGGTAGTAAAAAATGCTTTAGCCTCTGACAATTATCCTCCATTGTGAATGGGTTTTGGAGAAAACTTCTATGCAACATAAACAGCAGACAATCAATTAATATTTAAATTAGTTTTAGTATATACCTTATCCCATGAAATATTTTCACATCATTGCACGAGCACAATGTTTTTTCATTGTGACTTAAAATTAATGGAAGAGGAAGATGTATGATTTAAAAGTACAGGCCAAAGTTTTCAAAAGCAACCTGTGGTTTCCTAGGGTGTTTTTTTTTTTTTTTTGGGTGGGGGGAGGGGGATGCCAGACTTGAGATTCCATAAAGAGGCCTTATTTTTAGAAAATACGTGGTGCCCACACTGTGAAAACTATCTCCTTTAAGGTGTCCCAAATTGGACACCTAAAATCATTTTAAAAACTGCTGGAAATCTTGGGCACATAGTCTGTCTGTGTTCCTAATTTATTGTACTTGTCTCAGATCTGACTCATAATGTATTTCTGAACAGATTTTAAATCGAGATTAAAATGGATATCAGAGGTGCTGTGGATGCTGCTGTCCCAACAAACATAATTGCTGCCAAAGCTGCTGAAGTTCGGGCAAACAAAGTAAACTGGCAGTCCTATCTCCAGTAAGTATAAACTGACCGTGAATCATTGACAGCTGCATTTTCTACTAGCTTGTGGATTCTTGTGAATATCCATTATGACGTGTAACATGAGAAGTGTCATTCTATCATGACACTATAAAAGTGGAAAAAACCTACAGTGAATGGAAATAGCTGGGATAATTTCCTATGGACTTATTTCAAGAAAAGGAACTTTGTTTTTTGAATTCAATACAGTGGTCCTCAGAAACATTGTTTTGAAGACAAGTTTACTAAAATTGATTACATTCCACCTACCATTGGAACAGTGTTTCCTCCCAAAAAGCATGGCCAAATAGGAAAAGCACAGGACTGAGGCCAGGTTTACATGAGAAGTGCTTTGCCAGTATAGGTGTACTGTACTTGCAAATCACTCGGATTGTATGGAGCTTATACTGACAAAACTGCAATTTTGTTATCATGGCTTAGTCCAACCTCTGAGCCCCCCCTGAACAAAGTAGGTATACTAGCAATAGCAGAGTTTTGCCTGTACAGTAACTCCTCACTTAACGTCCCGGTTAACCTTGTTTCATTGTTACATCTCTGATCTATTAGAGAACATGCTCGCTTAAAGCTGCGCAATGCTCCCTTGTAATGTTGTTTGGAAGCCGCCTGCTTTGTCCACTGCTTGCAGGAAGAGCAGCCTGTTGGAGCTAGCTGGTGGGGGCTTGGAACCAGGGTGGGCTGGCACCCCCCCCCCCCATCAGCTCCCTGTGTGGCAGCTGCCCAGCAGGCTATCAATTGTCAGGCAGTTCAGGTGTTCCTCCCCCCACTGTCATGTGCCGCTCCTGCAATCTGCTTTGGAGCTGCTCCCGGGAGCCACCTGCTTGCTGCGCAGGGGGAGGGAGGGAAGAGGGGTGCTAATGTCAGGGTGTCCCCTTTCCCCCGCTCCTGTACCCTATCTCTACAGAGCTGGGGGGTGCACACAACAGAGCTCAGGACAGAGGGAGCTGGAGGGAGCTTGCTGGCAGCAATTGCGGTCTCAACTTGCTGATCTACTTAAAAAGGCAGTGTACTTACAGTGGGGTCAGCTTACTTAAAGGGGCAATGTGCATCTCTCTCACTCACACATGGGATGTGTATGTCACTCACTCACACACACTGGGTGCGTCTCTGTCTCTCACACACACACACACACACACACACACACACACACACACACATGCACCTCCTCCTCCCCCCCCTGCCACTTTGGAAACTGGAGGGAGTGATTGTGCTTGAGTGGGTTCATCATCACGTTCAGTTTCCGCAGGGAATGTTTGCAGCCATTGCCATGCGTATATTGTCTCCTCCCTCCATTGGTGCTGCCTTGTAGAATGTGAAGTTACACTAACAACAATGTGCTCACCATTGAGGGCTCAGCTGAGTGTTAGTTCATCATTCAGCAGCAAAGCATTCCCTGGGAAATAGCCCACCCTCTTGCACCCTGTGACTCCACCACCTCAACCAAGCTTCACAATCATCATTGCTGTGTACAGTATTTTGTTTAAAACTTATGTCTTTTGTCTGGTGAAATTTTTTTCCCTGGAACCTAACTCTCCCCTCCCCCCCATTTACATTAACTCTTATGGGGAAATCGGATTTGCTTAACATCATTTCGCTTAAAGTAGCATTTTTCAGGAACATAACTACAATGTTTAGTGAGGAGTTGCTGTATAATAGCATTGAGATTGAGGCTTTTTGCCAGTTTGTGTGGTATCCCGAGGGGGCCATGCTGAAGTTGCTTAAATAAGGCAAACTGTAAAGCGTGGGGCAGACAATCCCCAAAACTGCTAGTTAATCTAATACTTAGATTCACCAAGCCAGCAACAAAACAGCTTCTACAATACCTTACTGGTTACCCAGAAGCCAGAAATACAGTTCCCTTAAAGGAACCCAGCCTTGAGCACCCACCCAGACAGCCAAATCAAATATGATAAGGATTACTGAAAATCTTGTTCATCATATAAAAAGTTCTACCAATCCCAAAGGATCGGACACGTTACCCACCAGGTTAATGAATATCTTAGATCTTACCCAAATACACGCTTACAGCCAATTCTTATTAACTAAGCTAAAATTTATTAGAAAAAGAAGAGAGAGAGTATTGGTTAAAAGATCATTATACGTACAGATATGAGTAGAGTTCTTAGGTCAGTTTCATAGTAGAGATGGTGAGCTTTAGAGTTGTAAAGAGTCCTTTCCAGAATCAGTTTTAGGTTATAGTTAAGGCTATGGTTTAGTCATGGAGGTTGTGGAAGTCATGGAATCTGTGACTTCCAGCGACCTCTGTGACTTCAGCCTGCAGTGGTCAGGAGCTGCAGGGTCCCCCGCCACCCGCAAGGGCAGGGAGCTGTGGGGTACCCCTGCTGCCTCTGGTGGGGACCCCATGCAGCTCCTGGTTGCCATGGGCTGAAGTCATGGAGGTTGCGGGAACCCCTGCAGCTCCCAGCCCATAGACCAGGCCTTAATGTCTAATTAATCTAATTGAAGTGGGAGTGTGAACACTTCATCTCTCTATGCCTGAGGGTTTGTCTACCTGGGAAAGTAGTGAATTTAAACTGGTATAGTTATACTGGTATAACTGCTTGTGTGGACACTTTTACTATGGAATAAGAATGGGTTTGTTAGGTTTAGCTTGCGTTGCTTTGGGAGGGGTGTAAGCTAAACTGAACAAAGCCACTCTTATTTCATAAGAAGTGTCCAAGCAGGCTTAACTATCCTAGAATTCTTCACACAAAAAAAGTAAAAAATTGTGACCAGATGCTTAACACAATTAATATTAACAAGAAGGAAGGAACACAAGCCAGAACAGGTTAAAGAATATTTAGATAATATAGATGTATTTAAGTTGGCAAGGCCTGGCAAAATTCATCCTTGAGTGCTTAGGGATTTAGCTGATGTGATGTTGGAACCGTTAGCAATTGTCTTTGAGAATTCATAGCGGATGGGTGAGGTCCCAGAGGACTGAAAAAGGGCAAACATAGTATCTATCTTTAAAAAGAGGACCCAGGGAATTATAGACCAGTCAGACAAACTTTGATACATGAGAAGATACTGGAACAAATTATTGAACAATCAATTTGAAAACAACTAGAGGATAAGAGGGTGATAAGCAATAGCCAAATCCATGCCAAACCAACTTAATTTTGTTCTTTGACAGGGTTACTGCAGTGGATGGGGGGAAGCAGTGTACATGATTTATCTTGATTTTTTAGTAAAGCTTTTGACAGTCTCCCACGTGATAGCCTTATAAATAAACTAGGGGAATGTGGTCTAGCTGAAATTACTATAAGGTGGGTGCATAATTGGTTGAAAAACCCAACATAAAAAGTACTTTTCAATGGTTCACTGTCAAATTGGGAGAGTGTATATAGTGATGTTCTGCAGGGGTCTGTTTTGGGTCCAATACAAGTCAATATTTTCATTAAAGACTTTGATAATGCTTATAAAATTTGCGGGTGACACTTAGCTGGGAATGCTTGCAAGCACTTTGGAGAACATGGTTAGAATTAAGAAGAACCTTACGAGTGGGAGAACTGGTCTGAAATTCAGTAAAGACAAGTGCAAAGTATTGCAGTTAGGAAGGAAAAGGTCAAATGCACAATTGCAAAATGGGGCACTAATTGGCTAGGCGATAGTACAGCAGAAAAGGATCTGGGAGTTGTAGTGGATCACAAAATGAATACAAACTAACAGTGTGATGCAGTTGCAAAACAAGCTAATATCGTTCTGGGGTATATTAACTTGAGTGGTGTTTGTTAGATACAGGAGTTAATTGTTCCACTCTACTTGGCACTGGTGAGGCCCCCACTGGAGTCCAGTGGTGCGCACCACACTTTAGGAAAGATGTGGGCAAACTGAGGAGAACCCAGAGTAGAGAAGCAAAAAAGAGGTCAGGTTTTCTAAACCTTCTATATGAGGAAAAGTTGAACAATTTAGGCATGCTTAGTCTTGAGAAAAGAAAGCTGAGGGTTGACCTAATAATAGTCTTCAAAAGGGCTGGTATAGTGAGGACAGTGATGAAATATTCTCCATGTCCATTGAAGCTAGGACAAGAAGTAATCAACTTAATCTGTACAAGAGAGATTTAAGCTAGATGCTAGGAAAACCTTTCTAACTATAAGGCTACTAAGCTCTGGAATAGGCTTCCAGGAGAGGTGGAGGGATCCCTGTCATTGGAGGTTTTTAGGAACAGGTTAGACAAACGCCTGCCAGCAAAGGTCTAGGTATGATTGGTACTGTGCCAGCATTAGTGGGGATGGGACTATTTCCACGAGGTCCCTTCCATCTCTAAGTTTCTATGATGCTAGAACGATGGGAGACCATCATGAGAAGATGGCAGAAAGGTGGTATGGTCCCTTTATTGAGAGAGTATGCCTGCCTTTTGTTCTCAAGATGCTGAACCTTGTTATTCTTGGCAGCTCCTGGAGGAATGAAAATTTGTGACTTTTCCTGATGTGTATGGCCCTTGCCATAGTTAGTCCATGCCTCCACTATTTCCATATTAGATTACTTCGACATGTTCAGTCAAGATGGAGCTATACTTTTGGACCATTTGGGAATGTTTGCTAGCGCAGAATGCAACTGCCCATTTACTTAGTGATGTTTCTAGAATGAAGCATAGTGCACTAGTGCTTGGTCGACAACACGTGTTGGGGACTGTACTGTGCTTAGAACAGTGGGGTCCTGGTTCATGACTGGGGCTCCTGTGTGCTATGATAATACAGATAACATTTGCATTTGATTTATTTCTTGATGCAGTTCAAAGTGGTGATTGGCCTATGTGGATTGATCCTGATTATTTTAGAGAGCGCCTCTTTCATGCTCCATTCTGAGAGTTAAGATTATCTGAGATGCTGTGCTGACAGTCCATAGATAAAACTGTTAGCACATTTCATGTGCCCTCAAAAATGGAGGCCTGTTTCAAATCAGGTCTTCTGGTTTTGGCCCTAGATTGGGATAAGATTTTATGTTCAGTTTTCTCGAGGTGCCATTTTATTTATTTGTGGTTTTATAAGTGGTATATATGCTGTTTTAAAATTACATTAAATCAGTGGTTTTAAAGCACACAGGAGAGGTGTCTTCCAAAGTTCACCTCTGCCCATTCTGCACTGCTGGAGTAAAGCTGCTTGCTCACAGTTGCTCAAATTCTAGTATATGCCAGTATCTAGGTCCTGAGTTCTCTAGTACAGGGTCAGTTTAGTCTAAGTCTAACTAGTGTATTGTTTATCCTGCCTCTGAATGTTATGCATGTAAACAAAAAGTCAAATTACACAAAACATGTAGCTGTGTTTACTGGCAGTGTTTGATTTCAGAGTGTGTAGCATGTCTGCAAGAACTTAAAATATTTAGGTAGTATCATTATAACTGAAAATATTTTCTGCATTTGTCATTGACTATATTGTCAGTTTTGCAAATTAATTGAACTGAGAATTCATTATTTTAATACCGAAACGTCCGTTTACCTAGTTTTGGGTGTAATTCTAACTAGGGTCAATAGTCTTAACAAAACAAAAAAACTAACAGCCTTTGTGTAGTAGTTTACACTTCATTTTGTGTATAGACTGTAGAAAACATTGTCTTCATGCTGCAGCACTGTAAAATCAGAATATTTCACTTGAGGGAAGCCAGGTTTCCCTTTCCTGAAGGAGACTTTCAAAAACGGTAAAATAGTCTTCGACTGCAGGGGTTCTCAAACTTCATTGCACCCCTTTCCCCCTTCTGACAACAAAAATTACAATATGACCCCAGAAGGGGGGGGGAAGAGGGGGACTGAAGCTTGAGCCCGCCTGAGCCTCACTGCCCTGGGTGGGAGGGCCCAAGCCCTACCACGGTAGGTGTGTGTGTGTGTGTGTGTGTGTGGGGGAAGCTGTAGCTCAAGGGCTTCAGCCCCAGGAATGGGGTCTGTAACCTGAGCCCTGCTGCTCAGGGCTGAAGCCCTCGGGCTTCGGCTTCAGCTCCAGGCAGTGGGGCTCGGGCTTCAACCCCGGGCCCCCGCAAGTCTAAGCCAGCCCTGGCGACCCCACTAAAATGGCGTCGTGACCCAATTTGCGGTCTCAACCCACAGTTTGAGAACTGCTGCTCTATTGGAACCAGTAGATACCCTTCTCAGAATCCATGCTCTTGCATTTAGAAAACTACAGTACTGTACTGTAGGATGCAAACATATAAGAACACTTGATGTTTGAGTGAGTTGTGTGATGCATAATTAGTTCACACTTTGCCTTCCGAGGATCGCCAAGTGTTTTAAAAAGGGGTATTTACATTCTTGGTTGTTGTGGATTTTATTTGTAAAGAGATACTGTCAGCTGTAATTTTTTGAAATTGACTAAAATCAAATCGTATGTCAATGTTTTTATAATTTCTTGCCTTTAAAACATTTTTAGAGATTTTTTTTCTGCTTGGTGCAGTTTGTGCTGGTACAATTGCACAGAAGCCATTCCCTCTATATAAATTTGAATATGATTATTAAACCAGTCAAGCAATCAGATCATATGAGTGTCCCCTAATACTGTCATAAAGCATCACATGCCAAGGGCACTTGGGTAAAAATTTTGCATCTTGACATGCTGATAAAGTGAGTATGGGGTGGTACCAATAGTAATTAATAGAAGTGTCTAATATTCTGTTTAAAACAGCCAGTTTCACTTTGCTGTGTCATGTGAACAAAACAGGAACTACAGTTATCATGAGGAATGCATGATGGAAAAACCAAACTAATCACAAGTGTCTGTATCAACTACTCTGACAAAGAGCTTTTTATAAATGCTCTCTTACAAACACTTGTTGCTTAAGAATTATATAGAACAATAACCAACATCATCTGCCTTCTTCAGTCCTATAATAGCAGTTACTAATGCCTGCCTCATATCCAGGGTGCGAATGAAGTATTGACTTTATTTTGACTTTAAAAAAAAAAAAAGTTATTTGTTCCATGGGATAAGTGGCAGAGTTGTAGTACGATTAATGGGCAGCAGTGTGAGTGGCTCATACTTAAAGGGAACATAACATTTGTCTGTAACATCACATGGGGAAAACTATTTAACAATCAAATGACTTACCAATGTAAAGCTTTACAGGTGCATCAGATAATCACAATGGTCTTTTGGCCTTAGAATTGAGAATCTATCAATTATCTGAATCTATCTGGTGAAACTGTTTCCTTTTTGAGTGTGAAGAATTTGACTTGCTGTCTAGCACTAGAAAAGGTACACGGTGACTTGGCATATGTGAGATCTGGCACTTCTTGAACAAAATGCACTCTAGCTCATTGTGCTGCATTCTTGGTTGCAGGACAATGCTTTATTGACTGTGTCTTAGTAACAGTACAATTGAATAATTCTGGGGGGGGGGGAAGTGTTATGAAACGGGGAGACTGTGGTTACCTTAAACCTTTAATTGTAAAGAATTGGTAAACCTCAACATATTAATAATGGGGAAAAATCTTGACCACTGGCACCAAAGGGGAGGATTGGGTTTTTCTTCCATGGTTGTATGGCTTTTACATTGGTATTCATGAGACTCCTTGGGGTTATTAGATAAGTAGTCATTTTAATTTTAAAATGAAGTGATTGGGAGGTGGCATTTTTGACATTGGTAAGGCATTATTCAGATTCCCAAAGTCTCTGATGAAATATTAATGAATTGTTTACTAAACTGTCAAACTTCTTTTATACAACTCTGTGCTACAAATGTCTGCTCAGACTGGCACTTATAAATAAACAAATATTAAACCTCAATTCTTCCTTTTTTCCAGGGAATGTCTTCCTCTGCCTTTGATTTCCTTGAGCTTTAATGTTAGATCAAAGTAGAGAGCTTTATTTGTTTGAAAGCTTTTTTTTGACAGTTGATAAACTTTTACCAATTTTTTTTTTTTTTTTTTTTTAAATTCGCATGCCTTATTTTTGCACTGCTTTCTCAAACTCTAAAGTTATAATCAAGGGCTCTTCTTAAATCTTATTTAACGTTTGTAATGTTCTTTGAAGATGACAAGTGCTATGTTAGTATGAAGTGTTCTAAAAACAATGAAGTTGATATTTTCTGATTACTTTTTACATTGTATGGAATTTTCTAGTTTCACCAATGCTGATTGATTATTGTTCTCTCATGTCAATCTCTTGGCTGACTAAAACTGTACAGGTTTGTTAATCCCTGGGGGCTTCACAGTCTCCATGGGCTGTGTTATAAAAATTACCTCCATCTTGCCAGAAGCCACTGTCTTAAGGGACCAATGAGACTTGGCTTTATAAATCTTTTTGGTAGCGGTGAGTTGGCCCCTATGCATGCTGAGAAATGGCTTGTTATGAGGCAGTGTTAAGAACAAAATGTTGAACAACAAAATCTTCACATGTCAAAGCATACAAAAATAGAATACAAAATACAACAAGGGCTTCATTCTGTATTCCTGTTCCTGGAAAATCTGGTTATATTAAAAATCCAAAATTATCTCTTGAAATAAAAATGAAATCTTGATACACTTGTGTGCAGGGGAATGCTCCCCACCTGCAGATTAGAAGAGATCATCAGGAGAACATCATTGTGATGTTCCTCCTACTGTGGGGGCGAAGTGGTAATTTAGTCTCCCTCATTTTCCCCCATAGTCCATCTTGGCATGCATATACACAGGTTTACATTGATGCTTACTACTAAATACAAACACTGGGTCTTCTGGATCCAACTTTCTTAGGGAGGGAGGGAAGGACAAAAATCATACATCACTAAGCTGCATTGGACCCTTTGGAATGCAGCTCCATATTTTTAGAACACTATTTTTTAAGCCATAACTGGTTGATCAGTGTCCTTTTTAAGAATACAGAAGCTGTATTTGATTGCAGACCTCTAGCAACCTAATTTGAGTATAAACCTTAAGACTCCTCAACTAGTGAGTTCTTAGAAATCTTTCTAAAATTAGGGAAGCCTGGCTAGATTGTCAAAAATATGATTTGATATGGTCCTTGAGGACCAATTTCAACTCACTTTTTGTATAATCTTATAAACTGTACCCGGTAATGTTTTGCCAGTTAAGTATTGTCATAGCTAGGGCCTTACCAAATTCACAGCTGTGAAAAACGCATCACGGACTGTGAAATCTGGTCTTTTGTGTACTTTTACCCTATAGTATACAGGTGTCACAGGGGAGACCAGCATTTCTCAACTGGGGGTCCTGACCCCAAAGGGGGTTGCAGAGGGGTTGCAAGGTTATTGTAGTAGGGGTTGTGGTATTGCCACCCTTGTGCACTGCCTTCAGAGCTGGGTTGCTGGAGAGTGGTGGCTACTAGCTGAGGGCCCAGCTCTGAAGGCAACAGCACAGAAGTAAAGGTAGCAATACCATATTATGCCATCCTTACTTCTGCGCCGCTGCTGGCAGTGGTGCTGCCAACAGCTGCCACTCTCCAGCCTCCCAGCTCTGAAGGCAGTGCCGCTGCCAGCAGCAGCACAGAAGTAAGGGTGGCAGTACCACGACACTCCTTCAATAAACTTGTGACACCCTCACTACCCGCTTTTGGGTCAGGACCCCTACAGTTACAACACCATGAAATTTCAGATTTAAATAGCTGAAAACATGAAATTTATTATTTGAAAAATCCTATGACTGTGAAATTGGCCAAAATGGACCGTGAATTTGGTAGTGCCCCACATATAGTGTAGCAACTTCACATAAGTGTGAAAACGGGGAGGTGGTTTTGGGGCCAGGCTGCCCTGTAGCATCCCCTGTTGGTCAAGTGTGGAGCTGCTGGCACAGCCTTCCTGAGTTTCCTGTCCTGAGATGGGTCTCCTCAGCTCTCCCCATGCCAGTCTGTCATGATGTGGCCTAGCCCACCGGCCAAGTCACAAACACAATTTTAACTTCTTCCGGGGTAGCAAAAGTCCAATTGTAGTCACAGCAGATGAGAAGGTTCTTCTGCCTTTTTTGTGAATTAACTTCAGCCCAACTCTCTGTCCCTGTTCCCATCCCCTTTCTCACTGTCTGTGTGAGTCTTTCTGGCTCTGCGATAGAGCACTCATCTCCCAGGCTAGTTCCCCTTCTGTATTGTGCTCAGCCCCTTCTGAGCTTTGCTTCTTGACTCCTTCCCTGTTGTGGTATAAAGCTCTGGACCGTTGGGCTGATTAGCCTGAAATACCCAATGCCCTACAGACCCTTGTGCCAGGGCCTTCCACGGCAGCCTGCTCCATTCCTTGTGGTTCTACTGCAGATTGATCTCACTCTATCATTTTATAAGGCCCCAGGTGTCCATTAAGCTGTCACATGGCCCTCCTTAGTCCCACCCTCTCACACCAGGAAGCAGCTATCCAATTATGGCACAGGTGTGGCTGGCCCCATCTCCCCTTAAAGGGGCCAGTCACCCTGTGACAGAGATACTTTGGGATGGGCCAAGTAACAGTGGTATTTAATTCAGAAGAGGGAAAAGCATAAACATGTTGTATTACAGATCTTCCATTTTCTGTACTTCACTAATTCTGGTGAACACGCTACAGGGATTACTGCACTTGAATCTGCCCTGAGAACTGGCAGAGTTTTTACTCAATTTTTAATCATGGACCACCTGCAGGCCGTGACTCAGATTGTGGAAAAGGCTGACTAGAAGAACTTGTTCTGTGTGGCTTTGGTAGGTGGAAAAGACCTTTGACTCAGTGGAAATGTAAAAAGAGTTAAAAATGCTGGAAAAACTGAAACATGAAGTAGTAATATGTTATACTTCCAGTCTGTTTAATTTTGGCATTGGATGGCTTTATGCACAATTCTCCACTTCTCTGAAGAGCTTCAGCCTCTGTAACTTGGTCCCTTTGTGTGTTAACCTGTGATATTTGGCAAGTATTAATGCTGTGGATTTTCATCTTCCTTTGACTACATAATTTTCCTTACTATACCTAGACAATAAGTGTTGTTTCTGCTGCCTTGTCCTGCTCATTATCAGGTGTGGGAATAACTTTTGCATTGTAATAAGTAGAAGATTCTGCCAGTCCTGTAGTTCAGTTTGATAAATGGAAATATCACCAATGGTGGCTCTTTAATTATCTTAATGTTCTTTACAGTTGCTAATGTTTAGCTACAGCAGACTTTCAACTACAGATTTGGATGGATAAAGGAAGTAGCTGTGGAACACACTAGCTCAAGTCCTCCCCCACCCCCCCTTCCCATCCTTTACCTGTCCATTGGGTCATAGTTTAAGGCTAGAAGGGACCACTACATCCAATTCTGTTCTGACCTTCTGTGGTGGCCCAGCACCCACATGTTCTCCAACTGATAGACAAAATATTATAGCTCACAGGACACTAACTACAACGTGCCATTGGCAGAGATTACGAGGAAACAAGATGCACCAAGGCCCCTGAAATGGCAGGAAAATGATTAGTAAGATCTACTTAGCTAATCCTGGCAAGTGACTTGCATCCACAGGCTGTAGAGGAAGGTGAAAAACTGCCAATCTGATCTGGGGGGGAATTCCTTTTCAACCCCACAAACCCAGTTAGAAGTCAAGTCAGATTGGTATAGTCACCATCTTCTAAATACCACATATCAACTGATTAAAACCACAAGTGTGTGTTAACAGTTTTGAAAAAGTAAAAATCTGACCTAGAAACCAGAACTTTACTTTGAAAAAAATTTCCTGTTCCCTCACACTTCATTTTTGGCATTAAAACTTCTTATTTCTTAAAATAAGACTAACATGTTTTGTATTTGCACATGTTTTTTCAACTGGATTATAGTTGTGTTGCCGATCTTGTTTTCAGCATGTACTCGAGGTATGTATATAGCCAGTACTGCATCTCTCAAATGATTCCTTATGTGCTTCCACGGGTTGGAGGAAATCTAAGGATGACTGAGGTGATGCTGTTGAGTAGTCAAGAGACACAGAATTGCATCTTTAAATTATTCCCTATTCCAGGGGTAGGCAACCTATGGCTTGCATGCCAAAGGCATCACTCGAGCTGATTTTTCAGTGGCACTCACACTGCCTGCGTCCTGGCCACTGGTCTGGGGGGCTCTGCATTTTAATTTAATTTTAAATGAAGCTTCTTAAACATTTAAAAAAATCTTATTTACTTTACATACAACAATAGTTTAGCTATATATTATAGACTTATAGAAAGAGACCTTCTAAAAAACTGTATTACTGGCACATGAAACCTTAAATTAGAGTGAATAAATGAAGACTCGACACACGCACCGCTTCTGAAAGGTTGCAGACCCCTGCCCTATTAAATTATTCATTCCTTTGCACATGAGGCTCTCAGCAGAATAGGAGTGCCTCACGCAGTCATGATAGGACTAAGTTTATTATGACTTTAATAAAGGAAGAGTGCCTCTCATGTCAAATAGCATCTTGAAAGAAATAAGGCCTGAAATAACACAGATACAAAAAGTTCCTATGGCTTCGTATTTTGTTTTTCAGAGGACAGATGATTTCAGGTGAAGACTGTGAATTTATTCAAAGATTTGAGCAGAAGAGGAGCCCAGAAGAAAAACAAGAATTGCTGCAAGCGGAAGGCAGTCAGGTAACCCAGCTTCCTTTTTTAATTTTTTGTGGTGTGGGGGGGGCGGAGGGCAGGGGTTGCTCTTGCCATACTATCTTTAATTAAATGTTGGAAGTGTGTATTTTGCTGTTATGCTATTTAGCAAGTTTTAGCAGGGCTTCAGACAGTTATATTGTAAATGAATTTTTATGAGATGGAACTTGGCCATTATTTTAACAGACCTCTTAATTTTTAAATGTGTTCAGCTGGAATGAGATCAAAAGAAGCTGGGAAGTTTCACACACATTTATTGTGCTCTTGGATAACACTTCTTAGGTATTTTTTTTTTCTGATATGGTTGGGTGCATTTTGGTACAACTTAAACTCAAATAAATGGAATTTGCATTTTAAAATGTAACCAATGCATACACTATTTAAATAGCTACATATAATATGCATTGTTTGTATAGTGACAGTGTAGCTGTCCAAGGTGGTACATTAAACTGATGACACAGCATAGTTTGAAATAAAGTAGCCTGAAAGTTACATAGAATGTAAAGAGTAGTGGTAAGTTTTTGTGACTCTTTCTAGCTTCTCCTCAACAGCTTTCCCCGTACTCTCCATATGCTTGCTCTCATTTTCTTTTCAAGTAAGATAAAGCATGAATCTCTAACTCAAGCAGTTCGTGAAATCTGCTGCTGAAAACATATCATGATTAAATTGTGCCGGGGGAGGAAAGCAGTTGGAATAATTCTTAAGGTCCCACTTGTATCTATCTTCCAGTCAGAAACATATGGGCAGGCCAGATAAGCTTTCCAAGTGCTGGTCCTGCACCACTGATAGAGAGAAACTTGCAATCCCTTCAGCATCTGTCACTAAATTTGCCCATGTCTTGTAAACTTTCTTTTTCTTAAAAGAAACATTGAAGGAGAGATTCTAATTCTGACTCATTAATCTTTTGACAAATCACGTTGAGGAACCTTGCTAACTCCCGCTAGTTACTTCTCACCGTTTCCATTGAATGCCATAGAACAATTTGTGAAAGGTAATGAACAGAATGGCAAAAGTATTTCATTGTAATGTCAAATGTATTCATATTATATTGTAGATGAATAAGCCATTAGGATGCTTAAAATTTACATAAAGCCAAAATGTGAATTATTGAGATTCTACTGCATTTTATAAAACAATTGCTAATATTAATTTGAATGTATTTTATTTTGTAGTGTGCTAAAACATTCATAAACTTGATGACTCATATCTCCAAGGAGCAGACAGTTCAGTACATCCTAACTATGATTGATGATATGCTGCAAGTAGGTCAATAACCTATTTCATATTTAAGTCTTCCTCTTTGATACTTGGGTGTCTCTTGATCTAATTTTGATCTCTTTGTGTATGTATGTAATACTGTATTCAAATAATATATATTTAGGTTGCAAAGTCAAGCACTCAGAAGTTGGGAAATGCCAGAATTAAGATTTCACAGGCAATCTTAGCATGGCCCCTTCGTGTACTTAAAGACTCAAAGTATCATAATGCATCAACACGATCACATTGGACCCAGCTACACTTAGTACACAGAATGGATGCTGCTCTGGGAATGAGGCAGCTGTTGAATATCTTTATCCTCCTCATTTAATTAGTGGCTCCAACCTTATTTACTGTACACCATCCATGCAAACCCCTAATGAATTTAGTTTAAATTTGTGCAGTTTTGTTTTTAGACAAGGCCTAAGTTTGGCCACATTTTGCAAACAGGTGCAAGATCCATCTTAGTCAGGCTGACAGTATAAACATTGAAACACTGCGAGTCGCTGTCTTTTGAATTTTATTCACTTTTCATTTTGGAACAGTAAAGTTTGTATCAAGTGACAAACAGGACAATATACATAATGAAACCGTGTGTCATTAAAATACAGCTAGTTGTTTTGACAATGTGGTATAGTAGCTTAAAAAAACCCATTTTGTTAATTCTGAATTAAACATCAGTAGGACTCAGCCTATATAGCTAGCCAGGATCAAAATGTATGAACAAGCTGGAAGTAAATTCAGAAGCAATCCACAATGTCCTCATAACAGCATGGATGTTAACCAGAGCAGTGGAAATATTCCAAGCATATGAACACTAAGATATTGCTTGTCCATCAGTAGATAGGGTTTGGGTGGGAACCACAGAAAATATACAGTATTGCTGACTTGGGGAGTCATTTGGTATTGCTTTTCAAGCACCTAACTTATTTATAAGCATATTGTACCAATCTACCTCTAATATATTAATCATAGTATTTATTTCAGATGCCAATCTGAAACCCTATCACTATAGTATCTGAGTGCTTTCCACATAGTCATTATGTATGAAAGTATCCGTTCTTTTTTAAAGCAAAGCATTTTTTAGGCAAATGAACTGTAGGAAAGCGAAACAATATACTTACTATTCCAACATATTAAAGGGCCTCTGAGCTATATGGTAGAGTAACTCTGCATTAAAACCTGTTCTGTAGCCTAAATATGTTTAACACTCTGGGAATCATCCCTTTTACTGTGTGTTCATTTGAATTATTTAAGAGAATTAAGAATATAGTTGAGTGGAGTGGGTCAAAAAGTTTGTTAGAATTACTTTTTGATGTAAAATTGGGTTTGTGATGAAATAAAGCATTTTGTGAAGTTTCTGCTTTCCGCAGAACATTTTGGCTTTTCATCAAAAACTCCAATTTTTCATCTAAAAATTTGCTTTTTGATAAAAATCAAATTTCCGTTGAAAATGATTTTTTTGGGAGGGGGTCAACATTTTTTGGAGTGGGAGGGAAACCAGTTTTCTAATTGGTTCTAGTATTGAGCCATCATGTTGATGTTAAGAAATAAAGTGTGTTAAAATATCTTGGCTACGGGTTTGTGTGTTTAAATCAAATTAAATACCCAAGTATGACAATTTGTGAAAAGTGCAATGGAATTTCAAATGTTTAGTCCTGTTTTTTCTCCATTTTAATATTTTGGAAGCTTGTAAACGCCTGTCTTTATTTTTAATCTCCAAATGTTTGATCACAACATGATATTCTTCAGTTTTGATGGATATCAAACTGAGGCTTCCATCTCCAGCTTAAGTGTACTGCTGTAGTTTACTAAAATTTCTACTCTTTTTCTGAAGTGGTAGGATTAAGGTCTGTTAAGAAACTTGTAACAAATTATATTCCCTTTTTCCTTGACAGTTGAGTGATCTTGTTTCTCTATCTGGCTTCTGACAAGGTCTTGACTCATTATAGGTATTTTTTTTTTTTTTTAAAAGCCAAAGGGAACCAATATGATGATCTAGACTTGGATAATAGAATAGTGTGCTTATAAAATTTGCAGGTGATATCATGCTGGGAGGGGTTGCAAATATTTTGGAGGACAGGATTAGAAGTCAGAAGGACCTTGGTAAATCGGAGAATTGATCTGAATTTAACAAGATGAAATTCAATAAATATAACTGCAAAGTACTGCACGTAGGAAGGAAAAATCAAATGTGAAATTACAAAATGGGGATTAACTGGTTAGGCAGCAGTACTTCTGAAAAGGATCTGGGGGGTAGAGTGGATCACAAATTGAATGAGTAAGCATTATGATGCAGTTGTGAAAAAGGCTAGTATAATTCTGGAGTATATTAACAGGAGTGTCGTATTTAAGACACGGGAAGTAATTGTCCTGCTCTAGTTGTTGAAATTATACCTTGCATCTGTTTAGGGTGAAAGGAAGGAAATACAGCTCTTCCAAGGACTGCTATGTCATATAACTCTGCCACCATTCGGAGAGAGAGTCATAGCTGTCTTTTTTTTTTTTTTTTTTTTTTTTTTTTTTTTTTTTTATTTAAAGCCCAAACAGTTCTGTCTGTTAACTTCTACTGGTCTAGAGTGCAAGTACACTTGGAGGACCAGAGGTTTCTGGAGAGAGTGCAAAGCTACCAGAACGTCAGAGCAGGATTTTTAACTTTGGTATAGTCTCTGGGCGTATGATAGTCTTATTCTATAACTTACAGTATTGATTTTGTAGGCACTAACAGTGATTCTCTTTCTTGATGGGCTTGTGATTTTAAAAGTAGAGAGGTTTTCCTCTGCTCTTCTGATATTTTAGCCTTCATATACTTCAATGACCATCTTGTCTCTCAGCCCATCAGTGGCTCCAATTTTATTCCTTTAGTTCCTTGACCGTAAGATGTTCTTCAGATTCTTTTTTCTCTGTTCTTCTGCTACCCGCATCCTAAAGGAGCATTGTTGCATCCTTATTAGTGCTCTATTGTAGAGAGGTGGGAACAATTTGCTATCACTGTTTTACACCTCTGCTGTCAATAACTGGTGTTAAACACAGTCTTGAAATCTAGTTCTTGAAGTAGAACATGATATTGATGCCAAGGGAAGAAATGCTGATCACCCGATTCAGCTGTGCTGCCTGTATCAGTCTGAAGACTTGAAAAGAAATGCAAAAAGATTTGGTTAACAACTCTCTGGAGTGGGCTTGGGGGAGGGAGAAGGGGAATAAGGCAAACATTAGCATTGCAGGCTCATGTTAGCTGTTGTTAAAGATGGCAGAACAGCGTTCACACAATGGTGTTGAAATCTTTGCATCTGTCAAGAATATTTCTTTGGATGCTAACTCTCATTTGATTGTAGGAAAACAAAATGCACAACTTCTCATGATCTCTTTAAACTGGGAAGCTTCTTTCATAGAAAGCTTTCTTGAGAAGCAGTAAAATCCAATGTTTTTATGTATCTTGTGTATTTCATGTTCCTAAGCTACACATAGGTAGGAAGTTACTGTACATAATGTATCCCAATCTGAATGATTTGATTTTAAGAAAGTTAGATGAAAATGTTGAGATTATTTGGGGACTATGGTGTACAGTTCTCATAAACTTTAGTTCCATATTAATCATGATGGTATCCATCTGTGTAATTTACAAACTATAATAAAGAATAACTTAGAGGGAAAACTGGCATTCAGTTTTATCTCTGGGGAGAGGGATAGCTCAGTGGTTTGAACATTGGCCTGCTAAACCCAGGGTTGTTAGTTCAATCCTTGAGGGGTCCACTTAGGGATCTGGGGCAAAATCAGTATTTGATCCTGCTAGTGAAGGTAGGGGGCTGGACTCAATGACCTTTCAAGGTCCCTTCCAGTTCTAGGAGATAGGACATCTCCATTAATTTAAATATATGTGTAATATGCTCACTAAACCTCAGTTCGAAACTAGCATTAAAAACAAAACTGTGGCTAGTGTTGTTGTACAACTCCAATTCCTCTTATGGGACTTGCATTTGGAGATAAGCATCAACTGAAGTCTTCAGGATAGACTTTCAAGGCCACGTAAAACATTCCTGTGCATGTACAGACACTTGACAGTGCAAACCAGTGTGCAAATATGAACACACAAATCCTGTCATTTGTGTGTGCAAGAAATAATGTTTAAAAAAGTTAATGCCCAGAGTTTATTAAGCTGAAGTAGAGGTAGAGTTGCAACCCTCTGAAAATGTGGCCCTTCACAGTAGCTATGTAATCTTTCATTCTGAATGTCTGAGCCAGAAAGAAGCATGTTTTTCTTTTAAGCAGACACTGCATAAACTGCAGTATAACTGGGAGTGTGAGAGAGGAATCGGTCTCTTAGGAGTTGATGGGGAACCAGCATGGAATAGTGGTTAAAGTCTGGGTTTCAACACTTTGGATATCCAACAATGGTATGTGGTAGTAGTTAAAATGAGAGGGATTGACACAGGAAATGTATCTCTCATAATGTACCTCATGAGAATATAAGACAATGTAATGAAAAAATAACGTAAAATTGTGACTGAAATACTGACGAGCTTCTCCTTCCCTCCCCCTCCCTTTGCAGGAAAAGCATCAGCGTGTTAGTATTTTCTTTGACTATGCAAAACGTGGTAAGAACACTGCATGGTCCTACTTTCTGCCTATGTTGAACCGCCAAGATCTCTTCACTGTGCACATGGTAAGCTTTAAATGCGTTTATCTCCAAAGATGCTGTGGTGAAAATAGAAACCTATTTTCTTTTTGGAGTTTGCAGATTCATAAAACTTAAATGATTCCTTTTGTGGTAAAAGGCTATTCTTTTACAAGTCAGGCAAACCAGTTTTATCACTCAACAAATTTTGCATGACCATTTGTTACAAAATACATGCTGCTTTTCCTGGGAATCAAAATAGTGTTATGTGGAACTATTGTTCTTTGTTCTGAATTATCATGCCTGTCTCATTGATCAGGAAATATCTGTGGAAAAACAGTTTTCTTTAAAGAAATCTGTTTAGTTACTAGAAAATATCCACCAATCAATGATCCCTCTGTAATTATGCGTTTGAGTATAAAATTTTCTAGCACCTTTTCAAACCTTAAGGGCAGTAATTTTATTACTCACTTCAATATATTGTATGTAAAAGTTGAGGTTATTATAGGTTCTCTTGTCTGCTGCATTGGAGTACTGCAGAATGTAGAAGTCCTGCTGCATAATTTGACAGTTTTCCTCAAAAAATTCCTTGAATGCATATAAATTGTCTTGGGAAGACTGTAGGCATAGAAAATGGATCCAGTTTGTATGTTTCTCACATGTCATAGGCATCGTGAAGAAATACTTATGAAAATCTGTTTTCTGTGTTGTACCATTTCCTCCTCAGAAGATTCCATCCCATTTCCCCTGTGGTTTTCCTGTCCTTTTAAAGGCAAAAATAAATATATAATAAAATTCATCTTTCTTCTGGAAACTACATCTCTACCCCGATATAATCTGACCTGATATAACATGAATTCGGATATAATGTGGTAAAGCAGCGCTCCGGGGGGGCGGGGCAGGACTGCGCACTCCCGAGGATCAAAGCAAGTTTGATATAACGCGGTTTCACCTATAACACGGTAAGATTTTTTGGCTCCCAAGGACAGCATTATATCCGGGTAGAGGTGTATATTTATTGCTTCAGTACGGGTGCATGTACTTATTTAAAGTTGCTTTGTGTATTGATATTTGTGAGCATTAAATATTTAAAATTAAGCAAATTGACATTAATGAATGTTAAATACCCAATTAGGACCAGATCCTGCAACTGGCTTTGTGTTGGCAGAAACCTGCCTCTGAAAGGAGCCAGTTGCAGGACCAAGCCCTAGACTGCAACAACGCTGTCTTAGATTTTTCTTTTCTTTTATAACCTCTGATCTGTGTACACTGCTTCTGCATACTAATGAGGGGCAGAGCCAACAGAAAAAGCTGAAGGACAAATATTAGGTATAAATAAATCAAACTATAAGGCTTTGCTTTGAAAAATGTATAAAGCAGCAGTATTTGTGTAAGTAGCAATATTTTCCCTGAAATTGGTTTCCAAAGCATACAGCAGTATTTTTTTCTCCATTCAATCTTTGATCACTTGCAACTGAAGTTCTATTTACCAAATTCTTTTTCAGGCAGCAAGAATTATTGCCAAATTGGCTGCCTGGGGAAAAGAGCTGATGGAAGGCAGTGATCTGAATTATTACTTCAACTGGATTAAAACTCAACTTAGTTCACAGGTAAAAAAACTAAACTTAAACAAAAAAAATAGAATGCACTCTTAAAAGGCTTACTTTTGTAGGGAAGTTTAAAAATGTATATAAAGTGTAAATGTGTAACTGTATTAACAAAATATGCATTATTTGTTTAAAGAAAAAAGCTCTAGATTTCAGTAATTACCAGTTACAATTAACTCTCAAATCCTTAGACTTGCTTTCTAAAGTAAGAGATACTATAACTTCACATATACAGTACTTGAAAGTATATTCAATTCCAGCTAGAGTAAGAAAAGGAGGATTTTTTGGGGGAGGGGAAACAAGCACATTCTCATTCAGCATATCTATTTTCGTGATTGATTGAAAAGTGCCGTCTCCACAAAGTCTGCACAGCTATGAGAGCAAACTGCATTCCATTTTGCTTTTTATATTTAATAACAAAGATGCTGACTCCTGATAATTGTGAGAGAACATAATCCTTTTATTTCAGATCCCATATTTTTTGTTTTGGAGGGCTTGCACTGGGTGGGGGGGGAGAATCATGTCTTGACTTCTATGCTGAACAGTTTTGGAAATCATCTATAGCAAATGAATACAGAACTCCTTTTCTTGTTGCTTTCTGGAGTGTAACTGCACTCTAAGGAACATTCAGAGATTCCAAGGCCAGAAGGGATCATCATGAACATTTAATCTGATCTCCTGTACAACATAGGCCATGGAACTTCCCAAAAATAATTCCTAGAGCAGATCTTTTAGAAAAATAGCCCATCTTGAATTAAAAATTGCCAGTGATAGAAAACCCACCACAACTGTTGGTAAATTGTTCCAATGGTTAATTACTTTTTCTGTTGAAAATTTATGCCTTATTTCCAGTCGGACTTTATCTGACTTCAAGTTCCAGCCACTGGAGTGTGCTATACCTTTCTCTGCTAGATTGAAGAGTCCATTTTAAAAAAAATTGTTCCCCCCTGAACTGTTCCCCACTTAGTCTGAAACATCCGAAACTGTGAAGCCACCTAAAAATGCATAAATGTTTGAGCAATATTGGCATGTGACAATATTTCTAGTATAGTAAGAATGACTTGTTCTTCAGAAGCAAAACCATGTTTCTTTGCTGTTTCATATGGGTGGTGTTACTTTTGTGTAAGGTTGTTTACAAAAACAGTTTGTCATTCTCTAATAATGGTGTGTTGGAGTGAAACTGAATTCTAATAAATTGTGGGACTCAGTTCAGTAGGCTTTCTGACCGAACTTTACTCAGAAATATTTTTGGAAACGAAGGACCTTTTGAAGAAGACCATATGGTTTCTATAAAAGTAAGAATCTTAAAAAGCGTGACTTTATTTTTAAAAACTCAGTGCTGTGCCTTGATATCTTCAAATTGATTAAGTGTTTTTAGATCACTTGCAGTTGAGTTTGAAATATAAAGAACATTGTTATAAATACACCTTTTTAAATTTTGAAATGTATTTTGTGATGTCTGGAAGTAATCCTGACTCTCTTCTAGGCAGGGAAAATACTTTGAATTATGTCAAAATTATACTTCAGTGCCATTAGCCAATATATAGCTTCACATTGGATTCTTTTGGACTGTTATGTAACACCGACAGACCCTGGTTGTTGGCGGGTGGGATCGAACCTGGGACCTCTGGAGCTTAGCGTGTGAGCCAAAAGCCAACTGGCTGTTGAGCAAATTTATTAATCTCTCTCTCTCTCTCTCTCTCTCTCTCTCTCTCTTCCCCCGCCCCCCGATGGGACAGAACACTATACCCAGGAGATGTGTGGGTTACATACTTCCCCTAGCGAAGGAAACATGTCCTGAGCTTCAGAGACTTCCCAGTTGAGGCGGGATTGAGCATGGGACCTCTGGAGCTTAGTGCATGAGCCTCTATCGCATGAGCTAAAAGCCAACTGCCTGTTAGCTAAGGCTGTAAAGCAGACTCATTTAACTGTCTCTAAGTGGTTTTGGTGCCAGTAGCTGGGACAGAACACCACACCCAGAAGGTGTGTGGGTTAAACTTAGTTTTGCTTTTGCTTCCTGAAGTTTCAAGCAGTTTGACTGTCATTTATTGATATTATCCAAGGCAGGGTTATAGTCTTTCTGCTTACACCATTCTGAGACTAACCGTGTTATGTACACAAACTCAAAGGAGAAAATGCACTTCAGTGTATCTCATAACACTGTCCTGGACCACTTGGGTATCATTGTTCTGTTGTTGTTCTTGCCACCTTTGTGTAAACAGGGATAATCCAAAACATTGGATTGTGTAAAGATGCTTCGCTATTTGCCAGTTAGTGTAGTCTTGATTTGTGAGGGTAGAATTACTGTGATTTTTTTTTTCCGCCCCCTCCCTCCCCCCCCCCACTAGAAATGGACTTAGCTAGATACAGTTTTGTTATATGTGAAAGGACTTTCCAACAGATCTGGTCATCTGTAGAATAGTCTCTGAATGAAAGTAGTGGAGGACAGTGACATTTGGGACACTCAACTGGCCTGGACAAAATAGTGGAAATTGTACTGTGGGGCTAAGGGACAATCCTGATTTTCATAGCAATATAATTGACTTAACAAGAAAAGCTAACAGTTTTTGTTCTTGCACTAGAAACTTCGTGGTACCATGGGTGCTATTGAAACAGGAACAGTCTCAACCAGTGATGTGAGTATCTCTTTGTAACCTGTTAATGTTGTGGCCTCCTAAAACATCAGTCAGTCTCTATTATTCACCAAACTTTAACCCTGACTGTATCAATTTTAAAACAGGCTCAGACTATAACCAATCCTAAAAGTTACATGGGGTGGGGGAAAGGGAGAAGTGGGGAATTCATTTTAAAGGTGTTCCTATGTTTACACCTTACATTTATTTTTCTCCCCCCTTGGGGCTTATTTTTATACTGTTTTCTTCTTGTATGGGTTTACTTCGGGACCTTTGCCTCATGTGCACTCAAGGGAATGAATGGTAACATGCAGAGTGGGATATTCAGACTCTGTGATGAGTGGCCTGACTTGGAATCTGCCAGGTTCTAATGACTCCTGGGAGTCCAATCTAAGAGCTGGGGAAACTTCATTAGTCTTGCTCTAGGAAGCTAAGAGCAAGAACTTTGTTGGAATACTACTGACTTCTGAGAGCAGAATTACAACCAACTTCCCCATTATTGATAGTCTTAGTGGTGATGGCTTTTAAAAATGTGTATATACCTAATTTATTTCTCTAGTTGATGAGGAAACTGGATTATTAGATCTTCTGATCCTGTCTCATACTGAGAAAGCGGAACGGTCAGCGAGTTATCGTAAGTGCCTATACACAAATGCGAGAAGCTTGGGAAACAAGCAGGGAGAACTGGAAGTCCTGGCACAGTCAAGGAACTGTGATGTGATTGGAATAACAGAGACATGGTGGGATAACTCACATGACTGGAGTACTGTCATGGATGGATATAAACTGTTCAGGAAGGACAGGCAGGGGAGAAAAGGTGGGGGAGTTGCACTGTATGTAAGAGAGGAGTATGACTACTCAGAGCTCCAGTATGAAACTGCAGAAAAACCTGAGAGTCTCTGGATTAAGTTTAGAAGTGTGAGCAAAGGTGATGTGGTGGTGGGAGTCTGCTATAGACCAGGGGGATGAGGTGGATGAGACTTTATTCCGACAACTAACAGAAGTTACTAGATCACAGGTCCTGGTTCTCATTGGAGATTTCAATCACCCTGATATCTGCTGGGAGAGCAATACAGCGGTGCACAGACAATCCAGGAAGTTTTTGGAAAGTGTAGGGGACAATTTCCTGGTGCAAGTGCTGGAGGAACCAACTAGGGGCAGAGCTCTTCTTGACCTGCTGCTTACAAACCGGGGAGAATTAGTAGGGGAAGCAAAAGTGGATGAGAACCTGGGAGGCAGTGACCATGAGATGGTCGAGTTCAGGATCCTGACACAAGGAAGAAAGGAGAGCAGCAGAATACGGACCCTGGACTTCAGAAAAGCAGACTTTGACTCCCTCAGGGAACAGATGCCCAGGATCCCCTGGGAGAATAACATGAGGAGGAAAGGAGTCCAGGATTGCTGGATGTATTTTAAAGAATCCTTATTGAGGTTGCAGGAACAAACCATCCTAATGTGTAGTAAGAATAGTAAATCTGGCAGGTGACCAGCTTGGCTTAACAGTGAAATCCTTGCTAATCTTAAACACAAAAAAGAAGCTTACAAGAAGTGGAAGATTGGACAAATGACCAGGGAGGTGTGTATAAATATTGCTCAGGCATGCAGGAGTGAAATCAGGAAGGCCAAATCACACTTGGAGTTGCAGCTAGCAAGGGATGTTAAGAGTAACAAGATGGGTTTCTTCAGGTATGTTAGCAAGAAGAAGAAAGTCACGGAAAGTGTGGGCCCCTTACTGAATGAGGGAGGCAACTTAGTGACAGAGGATGTGGAAAAAGCTAATGTACTCAATGCTTTTTTTGCCTCTATCTTCATGAACAAGGTCAGCTCCCAGTCTACTGCACTGGGCAGCACAGCATGGGGAGAAGGTGACCAGCCCTCCGGGGAGAAAGAAGTGGTTCAGGACTACTTAGAAAAGCTGGACGAGCACAAGTGCATGGGGCCGGATGCGCTGCATCGAGGGTGCTAAAGAAGTTGGTGGATGTGATTGCAGAGCCATTGGCCAATATCTTTGAAAACTCACAGCGATCGGGGGAGGTCCTGCATGACTGGAAAAAGGCTAATGTAGTGCCCATCTTTAAAAAAGGAAGGAGGAGGATCGGGGAAACTACAGACCAGTCAGCCTCACCTCAGTCCCTGGAAAAATCATGGAGCAGGTCCTCAAGGAATCAATTTTGAAGCACTTAGAGGAGAGGAAAGTGATCAGGAACAGTCAGCATGGATTCGCCATGGCCAAGTCATGCCTGACTTACCTAATAGCCAGTTATCGCCTCATAGAAGGCAATGTGGATGAGGGGAAAGCAGTGACTTTAGCAAAGATTTTGATATGGTCTCCCACAGTATTCTTGCCAGCAAGTTAAAGAGGTATAGGCGGATGAATGGACTATAAGGTGGATAGAAAGCTGGCTAGATCATCGGGCTCAACGGGTCGTGATCAATGGCTCCATGTCTAGTTGGCAGCCGGTATCAAGTGGAGTGCCCCAAGGGTTAGTCCTGGGGCCAGTTTTGTTCAATATCTTCATTAATGATCTGGAGGATGGTGTGGGCTCACCCTCAGCAAATTTGCAGATGACACTAAACTGGGTGGAGTGGTAGATACGCTGGAGGGTAGGGATAGGATACAGAGGGACCTAGACAAATTAGAGGATTGGGCCAAAAGAAATCTGATGAGGTTCAACAAGGACAAGTTCAGAGTCCTGCACTTAGGACGGAAGAATCCCATGCACTGCTACGGACTAGGGACCGAGTGGCTAGGCAGCAGTTCTGCAGAAAAGGACCTAGGGGTTACAGTGGACGAGAAGCTGGATATGAGTTGACAGTGTGCCCTTCTTGCCAATAAGACTAACGGCGTTTTGGTCTGTATAAGTAGGGGCATTGCCAGCAGATCGAGGGATGTGATCATTCCCCTCTATTCGACATTGGTGAGGCCTCATCTGGAATACTGTGTCCAGTTTTGGGCCCCACACTACAAGAAGGATGTGGAAAAATTGGAAAGAATCCAGCGGAGGGTAACAAAATGATTAGGGGGCTAGAGCACATGGCTTATGAGGGCTGAGGGAACTGGGATTATTTAGTCTGCAGAAGAGAAGAATGAAGGGGGATTTGATAGCTGCTTTCAACTGCCTGAAAGGGAGTTCCAAAGAGGATGGATCTAGACTGTTCTCAATGGTACCAGATGACAGAACAAGGAGTAATGGTCTCAAGTTGCAGTGGTGGTGGTTTAGGTTGGATATTAGGAAAAACTTTTTCACTAGGAGGGTGGTGAAGCACTGGAATGGGTTACCTAGGGAGGTGGTGGAATCTCCTTCCTTAGAGGTTTTTGTCAGGCTTGACAAAGCCCTGGCTGGGATGATTTAGTTGGGTGTTGGTCCTGCTTCGAGCAGGGGGTTGGACTAGATGACCTCCTGAGGTCCCTTCCAACCCTGATATTCTATGAAAACAGAAATCTTAATGAGTGAAGCATAAATCTAGATAAAACAAATGGGGTCTTCTGAATGCAAAATAATCCAGTTTTGCTTTGTTAGTGTCTTTTTTTTTTTTTTTTTTGTGTGTGATCTGATTAAGAACAGTCAGCATTTCAATTCTGAACTTTGACTTTTTCCAAGGGCTTATTAGCCACTCTTCGAAATTGCATTGGGTTGAAACATGTCATATCTCCTAGACCTTTCAGAATACAGTGAAATAGTTTAGCTTTTTGTTTGTTGTTCTGTGTTCAAAATGTTGTAACTGTTGAATCAAAATTCTTGAATTATAAAAATATAGCTCTGCAGAAAACAAATTTACTTGTGTGAACTTAAGGATATATTAAATACTTTAAAATCTATATTACTTTTTTTTTTTTTTAACAAAATGCACCCTACTGGAGCAGTAGATAGTTTAACTGTTTAATTTCATATGGATGAACAGTTAAGATGTTCTGATCAGAGTCTTTGTGATGGCAATGATAGAAAGCAGTTTGATTTCAAGCTGTACTACACAATTTTGCCACTCGATGGCACCAAGAAACAAAAGTATTTATCTAAAACATGTGCTGCATAATGTTGTTTGATAATGAAATGTGTGGGACACGCGTGCTTCTGCTTATCAATTCACATTGAGTCAGGATATTACAATTACATCTGCATTGAGCTGGTAGCGATAGCATCATTCCAGTTATGAGGAGGGGAAAGGAAGGGGCAATTAAATACTAAAAACTGAACATTAGCTGTTCAGTATCAAACTCTGACTGGCAGCAAAGGAAATTCAGAGGGTAAGTTGCTTCTGTCTCCTTAATGTATCCTATTATAAATACTGCAGAAAATATTACATATAAAATCACCCCAGATAAACCTCTACAATATGCAGCTACAAAAACGTGCCTTGAAAGTTTTTAGTGCTTTCTTAGGCATTATTAAGCCTTCTTACTTGAGTAAACTGAGTTCTGAGGAGGAGAACGGAATTCCATGCCTTGTCTCCTCAGCCTTGGACACTGGGAAACAGCAGTGTGTAGTTGGTTTATAAGGGAAGGTTAGACTCGGTTCCTCTGTGTGATGTAGGCAGTGCAGTTCAGAATGCAATTTGGCAACTTAGCAGGTGAAAGTGAACCTCAACTTCAATTTTCTATATTGTTGTGGCATAGTGAAGAAATTTCACTCCACTACTCTTGCAAAAGTGGTGGCAGGATAAACAGTTTGACACTTGATGATTTTTAGGTTCCAAAGAATGTGTTAAAATTAAAGGCATTAATGTCTTTTTAGGAGATTTATAAGCATACACCTGCATCTCCTTTAAATGTAGAACAGTATCTTCACTAAGGAAAAAGATGTATTTTTAACTTGCATTCACTAGGTTGTTAATTTGGGTTAGCGAAGACAAAGTATGTTTTTTAACCCATGTTAACTGGTCACAGTTACCTGCTAATGTGGGTTAAAACTGCGATTTACCTTGTCTTCACTAAGGTTTTAACACAGGTTAGATTAAAGTGGGTTAAAAATACCCCCCTTTTTTTCCTAGAGAAGACAAGGCCTAAAAGTGGAGATTGAAACATTCTCAGACACTCCTTTGCAATATTGCATTTCAAGTCTCTATTATACAGATGGCCCTTGTCATAGGGCCTTAGAACAGTGAGTAATCTTACTTGCACATATCCTTCAGTATGTAAACTGAGGATGAGTTAAGGATGCAATGACAGCCTTTTATGCAGACATGAGGAAATTATGGCTCATCCTAATGAAAAATGAGGGGTTTTTATTTTAATTGAAAGCAGTATTGGGAGATCACTTTTATGATTGTGTCTTAAAGATCTGGCAATTCTTAGTTTCAGTAATAGAGAGATAAATGACTAAAATTTTTGAGATTTATACAGTTAATTTGTTTCAAGAGCTAATCGTTTTGGTTTGTACAGCAGATGCTTCCATCCATGTTAAGGTCAGGCTTGACAAAGCCCTGGCTGGGCTGATTTAGCTGGGGACTAGTCCTGCTTTGAGCAGGAGGCAGATGACCTCCTGAGGTCCCTTCCAACCCTGATATTCTATTTCTGTGATTCTATGTTACCTTTTACTTCCAAGATTTATGAAAGCAAATACCTATCTATTGAAATAAATGTCCTTGTTAATTATCACTCTGTGGTCTTCAGCTTCTGGTTATATAAAGGTAGAAGTGGGGGCCGGAGAGGGGAACGAATTCATTTGCAGTGCTTGTGGAACAGCATAAGCATCTCTTATTGTCTCTTACCTTTTCATTTCATCCAGGACTTGTCTTGACATTTCTTTCCTCCTTTAAGTGTTTGAAATTCTTGACCTTCTACAATGTTGCTGATCTACCATGATGTTTTAAAGAAGGGGTCGGCAACCTTTGGCACCGGCCCATCTGGGTAAAGCCACTGGCGGGCCAGCCTGGTTTGTTTATCTGGTGCATCCGCAGGTACGGAGCCCTGAAGCTTCCACTGGCCGCGGTTTGCCGTTCCCGGCCAATGGGAGCTGTGGGAAATGGCGCGGGTTTAGGGAAGTGCTAGCCACTGCTTGCTGCAGCTCCCATTGGCTAAGAATGGTGAACCGCGGCCAGTGGGAGCTGCGGGGCTCCGTGCCTTGCGGATGCTCCAGATAAACAAGCCGGCCCGGCCCGCCAGTGGCTTTACCCTGACAGGCCAGGTGCCAAAGGTTGCCGACCCCTGTTTTAGAGGCACTTGGAGAAAATACAGGCTTGTAGGAAAACATGTCTAGTATGTTCTGATAAATTAGTCAAGATGCTTGAGAATCTTAGAGAAATCAGAGTAAAGTACCATTCTTATCACATTTTGAGAACTTTGTTGTTGCTGCTGCTATGAGAAGTACAATATGCAGACCAAATTGCACTTTAAACTTCAGTCAACATTATGTATGTGTCTTGCAATCATGGAGCTATTGAGAATGAGACATGGGAGGGAAAACCTTTTAATCCATTAAGCTCATTGACTGTTCATATAAGAGTATTGGTATATGTTTTAACGAACATAGCCTAGCAAATGATCTGGCTTTCCACCTTTTTTTTAGGAGATTATTCCACACTATAGCAGACTTCACTTCTGGGAAACTCTTCCTGGTATATAGCTTACGTGCTCTTTTGTTAACACAATAAAATACATTGTTTAGAAACTTCAAAAATACACCTTTTAAAATGTGGAGGTGAACTTTGGGGAACAATACATATTAATATTTTTCTGGTGATATTTTTATGCATAAATCTAGCTGAGATGCTTTAGACAGTGAGGCCATTTACATACTGCTAAACAAGGCGAAGAATTACCATACTGTAGTGCGAGGAACTGCCCTATACTTGTATAAGCAAACAAAGGACTTTGGTTTCACGCACACACGCGCGCACGCACACACACACACGGCATATTCAGATGTGTGTTATAAAATGGCCCTAGCAGCAGCAGTAAAACATAGTGCTTGCGTAAATTCTTTTCACAGCTCTTCTCTTCTCTATTTAGTTGGGTTTTGGGGACTGGGACTGTCTCTTACCATATGCGGTGTTCGTTTTTGTATATCTTATTCTTTTTTTGAGCCTGTAGACACTAATACTTATTTAGCATGCATTTATCTAATTTTTGCAACAATTGCCTCCAGTGGGCAAATACTGTTGCCGGCTTCAAAGCCCTGTACAGTGTGACTCTCGCTCTCCCCTAATCCTTCTTCTCTCTGCTCCAGCTGCATGACATGACTTGTGTTCTTTTCTCACTCTAATCTCTTTCCCGGGTTTCTGAATTTATATCCAATGCCATAGAGGGGTTCTGTGACAGAGCTAAGATTACAGTTAGACTTCTTGATTTTTTTCCAGGAAATCTGCCTCTTGTAAGAAATCCTGTTAACTGCCAAAGCTGTGGCAATATTCCGTATTCCACTGTCAGTTTGATTACTGCTTAGATCTTCTGAAGTATAGGGATTTATGTTCTAGATCTCCATCAAATGAAGGAACTTATAATAACACTTGTAAATCACAAAGGTAAGAAGATGAGAACTTCCAAGGTTTCAATAAGGACAAGGTGATATTCCTTTAGACCGTTTTCTCAGATCCTCGCTAGAGAGCAACTTCCAGACTTTTGTGTCTCAGTGGCCTTGCTAGTGCTGCAGACTCAATGGTCTACTGAATGGAAGGTGGTTAGTGATCCACCTCCTTTTTTTTTTTTTTTTAATGCAAGCTTTGAATAAATAATAGTTCTGCAGCTGAATCTGAAGTTGCTCAAATGCTGAATTGTTCCAGACTAACATCGCAGTTCCCATCATACTGGGGAGAAAAAGGGAACTCCATTCTTCCTCTCTGTGCTCTGGAAGACAAATTTTCAAGCTTTCCAGTGAATGTTTCTACCTTGTTTGCATTGACAGAATATTCATTTTTCACCATGGAATCAAGTGTCAACCTTTTCTAAATACCAGTGATGTATACCTCTACCCTGATATAACACGGGTTTGCATACAACGCGGTAAAGCTCAGACATGCTCAACCGAGGGGTTGGATAAGGGGCAGAGGGTCTCGGGGGTGGTCAGGGGCTCCCCCCAAGGATCTAGGAGGCAGGAGCTGTGGGGGGGGGGGCAATTTTGAGGGCCCCGCAGTCCCAGAGTGGCCCAGGAGATTAGCAGGGGGCTGGGAGCAGCCTGCTCCGCTTCCCTTGCCCCAGCCGTGTCGCTTGGGGGAGGGAGATTGGGGGGAAGGGATCCCCCCTGCACTCACCGGCAGCGGAGGAAGCGGAGCAGCCCGGCCTCAGTCCGCTCCACTCCGCCAGCTCCCAGCTGCGGCGCTCCGCTTCCCGCCATAGTTGAGCGCGGGACCTTTCCCCAACTCCGCCCCCTCCAGCGACATGGCTGGGGCTGGGGCCGCGTCGCTCTGCTTCCCGCTGCAGGCGAGTGCGGGGGGCGTCCTTTCCCCAACCTCCCTGCACTCACCGGCAGCAGGAAGTGGAGCAGCCCAGTCCCAGCCCACTCTACTCGGCCAGCTCCCAGCCGCGGCGCTCTGCTTCTGGCCGCAGGTGAGTGTGGGGGGCATCCCTTCCCCAACCTCCCCGCACTCACCGGTGGCAGGAAGCGGGGCGCTGCAGCTGGGAGGTGGCGGAGTGGAGCGGGCTGAGGCCACGTTGCTCCACTTCCCGCCACTGCTGGTGAGCGCCTGTCAGGGGCCGGGGGTGTGGATGGGGTCGGAGCAGTCAGGGGACAGGGAGCAGGGGGTTAGGTAGGGGGTGGGATCTTGGGGGTGAATAGGGACAGGGGTCTCTGGAGGGGGCGGTCAGGGAATAAGGGACGGGGGGGGGGGGCAAAGCAAGTTCGATATAACGCGATCTCACCTATAGTGCGGTGAGATTTTTTTATGTCCCAAGGACCGTGTTACCTCAGGTAGAGGTGTAGTATTATTGTATTGCTCAAGAGGTATTAATGATTAGTCACAAAAATCTTAATTTCTTAATATGAAGAGGCTGGTTAGCACTTCACCTCCTGAGAGCCAGCTCACTTCTTTGTGAAAGAAGCTGGTGGTGAAGATAACAATCTCAAACTGCAATTCATAAAGTCAGAAATTCAATAACCTTTCAAAGGACTTGCGCAGGTTTCCAAGCATTTTCTTAGCAGAAAGATTTGGAGGCGTATGAAACGGTGAAGCATTTTCCTGCGTGCCTGAGTACTTGCCTCCATTTTTTAATGGTACTTGAACACTTCCATAAAGCAAATCCGGTCACAATCACAAGTACAGATTTAATAATATTTTGCTAGAGCTTCTACTAGCAGCTAGTTGCACACATTCTTCTCCTGCACTAGTTTAGACTGAATTATGGACACATCATTGCAGGACATACGTTATATCCATTTTTTAGAAAAATGGCTTTCAATTTGACGCTTTCTTCCAAAAATTCACATTTGTAGTAATTTTTTTTTCTGTACTTCCTTATAAAGATTGTGTTGAACAGTTCAGGAAACACTGGTGTATGGAGACTAAACCAGAACCTTTATAGATATTATGAAAGCTAGTGTCCAGAACAGGAAAAATACTGTAATTCAATCTCTGGCCTGCTGAAATTTTTACAAAATGTCAAGACTATTTAGTTCCTTAATCATAAAAATAAAAGTGGTGGTCTTGTTTCCTCTTTAGAGTTCCCAGTATGTACAGTGTGTTGCTGGATGCCTGCAGCTGATGCTCAGGGTCAATGAATATCGTTTTGCTTGGGTAGAAGCAGATGGGGTAAACTGGTGAGTATATTACTTACTCTATACAGGAATAGTTACATTTCAAACATGCACAATAGGCTATTCCCCAAATGACCTTCCTTGCAATTGAACTCTTTAGGTTTAGGTTTAATTTTCAAAAAACTTTCTTATTTGTAGCCATAGTATTTGAGCCTGAAATTCTTATCTGTGCTCATATAATAATGTATGCGTGCAAACAAAGGAGCTGAAAAATATGGGTACCCGTTGAAGCCACATAACTATTTAGGTCTTCATAAAGTATTGTTCTATTAATAACTTAAAGGTGATCATAGCTATTTGTCTTAAAGGTTAGAGCACCATGCTGGGGGTTTGTTATATATGAGACTGAGATACTGCAGGTTATTGAAAACAGATTAATAAAATTTGAAGGTCCAGTAGAAACTTGCAGTAAACTTTAATGTAAGTATTGGTGAAGAGTGATACTTTCTGGAATGATAGCTCCATTTTATTATGTAATGTTTTTAGTAGATCACTTTCTATCCAAACCCTGTCAATTTCTTTCAAAGAAGAATAAATGGTGCATGAGTTCAGAAACTTATCTTGCCTTACTTGGAAAAGATCACTATGTAAATCTCTATATTGTAAGTGACTTGTTATTAGAGCTGATTGAAACTCAAAATTTTCATTCTGTTGGAAATTCTGACACTTCAAAATTTCCTTTTGTCTTGAAGAGGATCAAAAAGTCAATTCCTAGTGAAATTAAAATTCTGAAAAACTTTGTTTTGGAAATATCAACATGATGCACAATTACCTTATTAAAAGGACACGTGCACTACTACCTATGATAATTGTGTCTTTCAGTATCATGGGAGTCCTGAGTAACAAATGTGGCTTCCAGCTCCAGTATCAGATGATTTTCTCCATATGGCTCTTGGCATTCAGTCCTCAAATGTGTGAATATCTGCGTCGATATAATATTGTTCCAGTTCTGTCTGACATTCTCCAAGAATCTGTCAAAGAGAAAGTAACTAGAATTATCCTTGCAGCATTTCGGGTAAGTGAAGTTGACTGTAATTGTAGTGGGTTTACATGGTTTTGTCTCTTACCAAAGTGTTTCCATAGATTATTTCCAGGCATGCTGGGTTGGATGTGTAGTCCACATTAACTCTGGCTTTCCTTTCAGAGCCAGAGTTAATATGTGGATTCTTTGTGGGGTAAAAGGCATGCAGCTTTTTGTGCCTTCTTGAACTGGCAGATCCCAATATGAATGTTCATTGTTCCTCTATATTCTCTTAAATACTATTTACAGAAAGTATTAAAAAATGCTGATACAGAAATTGGTGTTAGAACACAAGAATGACACTCTTTTAACACTTAGTAAATAGGTAAACTGGCCTTGCAGATATTTCATAAAAATGTACCAGCTCAGGCAGAAAATCTACTCACCAACATTTTAGTGTGATTGATAGAAAATGATTTTATGTATATGTCCAAAACAAAGCTTTCTGAGGACAAACTTTGCAAGACTGGCATAAGCATAGATAGTGTAATGTACGTTGGGATGAGATATCCACATAAGAGCACTGAGTAGTTGACTTCTGCTGCAATATTATATCAGTAAAATCTGAAAATGGCTGATCCTAACAAGATGTTTTATAATACCAAAGCATTGTTGCCTCCTGAATCTTTGCGTGCACACGTACACATGCGCAAACATACTCTGGTTTGAATGTGTCATTCCTTCTTGCACCCAGGCATTGGATGTTTTTTGTGCACACCTTTTCAAATGTGGTCATGTGTGTAGTATAGGGAATTAAAATGGCTAGTTGAGGGAGGATGGTGGGGACATGGGAAACTTCCTTTCCTTTTTATGGAAAGAACTACAGTTGTACATGTTTTGGCTGGGCTCCAATGTAATTATTGTATTTGGAAACTTGAAACCTGACAAGGATGTAATCTTCATTATGAGTTTCAGCCTTCCTAATTTTTTTTTTAATTTTTTTTTGGTTTAACAACGTTATAAGAATTTAAAACTTGTGGAGTATGGAACTTAAATCGCAAGATATGGACTTCAGCAGTGATATTTATTGCACTTTTGTACGTGTTAAAAGGCAACCTTCTGGTCTTCATAACCATCCCAGAAAGCCCACCCACCAAATTATTTTCTCCCTACTGCAATGGTGTGTGAATGTATGGTCTCTAGGTTGCACACCCAAATTAAAACTTGTTGGACCTTGAACCCCAGAATGCCTTGGGGCCACTGGGCAGAGAAACTCAAAATATGGGAATCTGCTTTTTGGTCATAGTCTGCTTTGTGGCAGCTAGGTATTTCCTGAGTCCTCCATTTTTGTTGTTGCAGAGAGGGTTCACCTCAGTCTCTAGGTCTTGATGGGAGAAGGATGTTCAGTCTATGCTAGCTGTCCGGTAACATGCCTTTTGTTTTTAGGATTGTCCAATAACATACCTTTGTCTCCAGGAAGTGCATGTTTGGAGTTTTTGTGAATCTTCCTTAAAGAGCTCAAGGATATAAAGTACAAAAAAGTATGTTAAGATTTCTGTGGTAACGTTAGTTGACCACTATGCACATGAAAACTTCTGCGTCACCAGTTCCATAGCAACCTGCCTTTGTTGTAGTTACTCGCTAGATTTTTGCTACTATAAAACCTTTTCCCCACCTTTTTGGTGGGATTTACTCCCACTTTTCTTATAATCATGTACTGGCTGGGGAAGGGGTACTCCAGAGGCAGTGCACTCCACTGACCCACCGAGTTTCTTTATCCTTGAATGGTTAATATACCAGAAAAGGAGCTCCTGTTTCTGACTTTCTTAGATTAATCCATGCTATTGACCTGCAGAAATAAATTCTTCTTTAGCTGCTATAATCCTTTCTCAGGCTCAAGCAAAAAGGTAAAAAATTTACTTTTTTTTTTAAACATGTTGTTTAAATCTAATCTTCTCTTTTAATAATTGAAGTATATAGTCACCCAGTCATCCTATATCAAACACTGTCTTCTCAGGAGATACAGACAGTGTCTTCTTGCAAACCTGGACCCTGCTGACAATTCTAGGGCTGCATAAATTAAAGACAACCTCTCGTCCATAATTCATTGCGTGTCTTCTACAGTTTTGATATTTCTGATTGCAAAATTGAGCTTTTCCAAATTGAAGAGCAGTAAAGTATCACATATAACCTAAAGCCTGGGGTTTATAGAAGTTGGAGAAGAAAGTATCAGAAATAAATTAAATTAGTATTGAATTGCATTGTCCATCTGTGCCTAGATGTTCCTTCAGCTGTCTGTATGTAAAGGATGATAGATCATGAAATTGGAGGGTGTGGGAGTACCTTCTCCCCCATTTCAGCCAGTTCGGTTGTGCTTGGCTGTTGAAGGCAGCAATAGAACCTGAGAGTAATTAAAAAAAATTCTATGGTTGTATTTAAAGAGAATATTACTCATTGATCATGTTTTACTGTACTACGTGTCTAGGAAGTTTAAAGAACCCTAAATATAAATCTGACATCATTCTTTTTAAGCAAAGTATTGAGAAACATTACAGTAGAAATGTCACTAAATTACTGGACTGACATCTGTTGGTGAGAGAGAAGTTTTTGAGTTTACACAGAGCTTTCCTTCAGGTCCAATAAAAGATATTACCTCATCCACTGTGTCTCTCTAATGCCCTGGGATCTGCACACCTAAAACACTACATACATTAAATCAGTGGTCCAGTTAGTTCTCTCTCTCTCCAGGTAATTACTTCCCTTGCTTTTGAAAGATATTATGACCTATTCAAATGAACATGGCTTTTGCTCACTGAGGCTTTTTTTATATCGATAATGTGCATTATCATAGTAAAAAGTGACTGGCTTGGATTGAATAGCATAATTTGAACCTGATTAAATTGAATGAAAGATAATGAACTGATAGTGGGAGTCAATAAAATCACTGGCTGCTGCACTATGTGCTTATGCCAGCACTCTTCTTACTAAGAGAGATGGGCTTAAACTAAAATCCCTGATCTGAATATGCCCAGACTTTGAGGAAGTTGACCTCTAGATTCAGATGTGAACTATGCATTGCAAGGCCTGTTTTTAGTTTGCTAAAATGTTATCATAGAATCACAGAATATCAGGGTTGGAAGGGACCTCAGGAGGTCATCTAGTCCAACCCCTGCTCAAAGCAGTACCAATACCCAACTAAATCATCCCAGCCAAGGCTTCGTCAAGCCTGACCTTAAAAACCTCTAAGGAAGGAGATTCCACCACCTCCCTAGGTAACCCATTCCAGTGCTTCACCACCCTCCTAGTGAAAAAGATTTTCCTAATATCCAACCTAAACCTCCACCACTGCAACTTGAGACCATTACTCCTTGTTCTGCCATCTGGTACCACTGAGAACAGTCTAGATCCATCCTCTTTGGAACCCCCTTTCAGGTAGTTGAAAGCAGCTATCAAATCCCCTCTCATTCTTCTCTTCTACAGACTAAATAATCCCAGTTCCCTCAGCCTCTCCTAATAAGTCATGTGCTCCAGCCCCCTAATCATTTTTGTTGCCCTCTACTGGACTCTTTCCAATTTTTCCACATCCTTCTTGTAGTGTGAGGCCTAAAACTGGACACAGTATTCCAGATGAGGCCTCACCAATGCCGAGTAGAGGGGAATGATCACATCCCTTGATCTGCTGGCAATGCTCCTACTTATACAGCCCAATATACCGTTAGCCTTATTGGCAACAAGGGCACACCGTCGATTCATATCCAGCTTCTCGTCCACTGTAACCCCTAGGTCCTTTTCTGCAGAACTGCTGCCTAGCCACTCGGTCCCTAGTCTGTAGCAGTGCATGGGATTCTTCCGTCCTAAGTGCAGGACTCTGAACTTGTCCTTGTTGAACCTCATCAGATTTCTTTTGGCCCAATCCTCTAATTTGTCTAGGTCCCTCTGTATCCTATCCCTACCCTCCAGCGTATCTACCACTCCGCCCAGTTTAGTGTCATCTGCAAATTTGCTGAGGGTGAGCCCACACCATCCTCCAGATCATTAATGAAGATATTGAACAAAACCGGCCCCAGGACTAACCCTTGAGGCACTCTGATACTGGTTGCCAACTAGACATGGAGCCATTGATCACTACCCGTTGAGCCCGATGATCTAGCCAGCTTTCTATCCACCTTATAGTCCATTCGCCTGTCCCATACTTCTTTAACTTACTGGCAAGAATACTGTGGGAGACCATATCAAAATCTTTGCTAAAGTCAAGGAATAATATGTCCACTGCTTTCCCCTCATCCACAGAGCCAGTTACCTTGTCATAGCAGGCAATTAGGTTAGGCATGACTTCGTCATGGTGAATCCATGCTGACTGTTCCTGATCACTTTCCGCTCCTCTAAGTGCTTCAAAATTGATTCCTCGAGGACCTGCTCTATAATTTTTCCAGGGACTGAGGTGAGGCTGACTGGTCTGTAGTTCCCCGATCCTCCTCCTTCTTTTTTTAAAGATGAGCACTACATTAGCCTTTTTCCAGTCATTCAGGACCTCCTCCGATCTCCATGAGTTTTCAAAGATAATGGCCAGTGGCTCTGCAATCACATCCGCCAACTTCTTTAGCACCCTCGGATGCAGCGCATCTGTCCTCATCCAACTTTTCTAAGTAGTCCTGAACCACTTCTTTCTCCACAGAGGGCTGGTCACCTCTTTCCCATACTGTGTTGCCCAGTTATATTTCTCTTTCTATAGAAAGTTATATAGGAACTAATATAAACTGGTCACTTTCATGCTGTTGGACAGGCCCTCTTGAGCATGTAATTGTACTAACCTAACTGAAAATTAGGGCCAAAATATGTTGGAATCTTTGTCCGCTCATAATATCGCACTCTCAAGCAAACCTTTTAATAAATGATTAATACTATTGATGAAACTACAGACCACCTTGCATAATTCAAATTAGTCTTAGAGGATATTTGCAGAAAGATAAATCTGTAATTAAGAGTAGTATTTTTAAACTGTAAAAGATTATTTTCATTTAACTTTTTTTTTTCCAGAATCTTTTGGAAAAATCTATTGAAAGAGAAACTCGCCAAGAGTATGCTCTCGCTATGATCCAGTGCAAAATTCTGAAGCAGCTAGAGAACTTGGATCAGCAGAAATATGATGATGAAGACATAAGTGAGGATATTAAGTTTCTACTGGAAAAACTTGGTGAGAGTGTCCAGGATCTTAGGTATATTTTATAGTATGAGTTTTTAAACCTGTCGCTTGAAATACTGGCAAACTTATTAATTTTAATTATGTTTTAAAACCGAAAATAGTAGATATGCTGGTGGTATTCTGGTATATCGGATCTTCCCGACAGTATGTGAAAGATCCAGTTTCTAACTGGATGTCTGTCATATATCTGACTAGAAAAATCTACTATGCTTATGCACACGTGCTTCTTAACTGACAGTTTAATAGACAGGATTTTCAACAAGAGTTGCATCTGCTTGCACTGGAGCCGAATTCGGTACTTTCAAAATATGAAACTTAGTGTAGACCCATAAAATGTCAAATGAACACGTGTACACTAGTGAGTCATTTATCCCAACTTACGCTGGATGTATAATTTAGACTATAACTTGTATCTCTAAGTTGGGTCTGTGATCCCTGGTCAGAGGAATTCCTTTTTAGACTTTAATAACCACTAACAAAAGCAGTTTAGCTTTCTCTAAACGTGTACTCTTAACAGATTTTTTTTCTTGGGATCTGTAATCCCATATTTAGGAGAATAGTTCACTTATGAATAAAATGGGATTGCTAGAGTTTTTAAAACATTTTATATTTCAGATCAGTAAATTTAAGATTTTCTGTGTAAAAGTAAAGTAGAGGTATGGAGAGAATGCTTTTTTTTTTTTTTTTTTTTTTAAACTCTGCAACTTAAAACATTACAATGGCACAGTGCACTGGTGTGGCACTTCAGTGTGAATACTACCTACATTGATGGGAGGGTTCTTCCATCGGCATAGGTAATCCATCTCACCGAGAGGCAGTAGCTAGGTCAATGGAAGAATTATTTTGTCGACTAGTGCTGCTTACACAAGGACTTAAGTCAGCTTAACTATGTCACTTGGGTATGGATTTTTTTCACACCCCAGAGCAATGTAGTTGTGCCTGCCTAACTTTCTAGTGTAGATCAGGCCTAAATCTTAAGTTTCTGAAGTGGGCCAAGTGAGAGGACTTCAAACAAAGATATTCTTTCCCTCCCCTCAACCTGTGCTCACTTTCATGTTGCTTAAGGATGTTCCACCAATATTTTTAAACAATTTATCCAAATCAGAATTTTGATACAGATTTGTAAAGAACTGTGACTTTCAAGTTTGTCATAACAAATCCTACTCTCTCTCAAGGAGTAGAGCTTCTGATGTACTGTTAAAGGCTCATTCATGGGAAACTAGTATTTCACTGTGTGTTTTTTGCACTCTAGTTCATTTGATGAGTACAGTTCTGAGCTCAAGTCAGGAAGATTGGAATGGAGTCCTGTACACAAATCTGAGAAATTTTGGCGAGAGAATGCTGTGAGATTAAATGAAAAGAATTACGAGCTATTGAAGTAAGTTCTTTAATTTTCATAACATTCTGATTCTCTCTTCATACTGTTCTTTAAAGTATATTTTCAATGTTCAAATTTAAACCAACTGTACTATGGTATTTATTTCAATATGAGCATTAAGTAATGTAATTTAATTTTGTAGAAACATTACCTAGGGAGAAGAGAAGGTCAGAACATATTACTGTTTAAAGTATGTGGCTTTTTGATAATGGGAATCATCTGCTCAGAAGTTGAATTGCTTGTATTTCATTAACTGAGCCAGGTACTTATGTTGATTATGTAATAGAGAAAGTATTCAAAACCCATCTTAATTCACTTGCAGTATCGCACATGGTGGCTTTTAAACTATTTCAGTTAAATACACTTAAAGAAATACCAGCTAATACAGTCCAAAAGTCTGACTTCACCTTACCTTAGTTAAAATTTTGTCAGGCATTCCATCACTCTTCTAAATACCTTTTTTTGGTAATGAGGTTGAGGATATCATTACAGCTGTGGGATTATTCTCTGTGACCTCTGGCTCAATATGTTACACTCCACACTCTTGATCTAGTTTCTGAGGTGGGATTGAATAGTGCAGCTAGTTGTCCTTGTCAGTCTGTGACAAGGACTTGCACCATTTTGAGGTTGGAGCCCACCTTTAGGGCCTATCTATTTAATTGGCTGGCTTTCAGAAGCCAATCAAGAAAGTTGGATTTTTAGATGGCTGTGAATGCTCTGTTAGTTGCCTAGTTAGTCGTTTTGATTGTGTGTCCTTTACCATTGACAGCGTGGTATCAAAGTGCCCCTTCTTCTAATTTGTTCCTCCATGTCAATGTTGTATAAATCTGGATTGCAACATTTAAAGCAGGGAGATGACTGGAGTACATGATGCTAAAATGGAAGGCACGGTGTGAGCCTGGCCAAGTTGAGATCTAACAATGGCTGTGCAAGTGGTTGTTACTTTGTAGATCCTGTGCTGGAGACAAAGTCCCAATCAGCAGAACTGTTTCCAGTGGTAGGCAGGGTGGTGTCTGGAGTGTCTTGACTCACTTACAGAAACTAGTGTTTCATGCCAGGGCAAATTTTCACTCTGCTTTGGGTAAGATTGACACTCTAGTCTGATTCTAAGCAATCTTCGAGGAAGCAGAATTTGCAACTCAAGCAGATGACTCCTAGTTACTAAAGTCTCGCTAATTTTAATTTATTTAATTTAATTTAGATTCTGGTAGTGCTCAGGGAGTGCCTTGGGCTATGCTCAATAATTTAAACCAGTGTTCCTTTCAAATAATGGCCAGCAAAATCTTGAGTTCCTCTTTGGATGCTTTTTCAGGGCATATCTTTTCCAGAGGAAAGACCCCAGTATCTCAACAAACAAACAAAAAACCCTGTTTAATCTGCATGTCAGTCTGTTGTGGGGGTGCTAGCCAGATGGTGTGGCCTGTGGTGCCTTTATTGTGTAGAAGATCTCCAACTTTACATCTTCCATCCACTGCACAGTTCAGTTGATCTGCTGTCTTGGTGACTACTTGAGATTGTTGCCTGGATAGTTGCTAGTAAGCTAATATGGAACCTATATATGATAGAAGTATGGGAGAAGGACACTGAGAAAATGGGAGATTTTTGCCTACCTTTCTGTTGCTCAGGATTGCAAATCAAAATTACGCTCATTTGTCCTTATGGCTCTATTTTGCTTTTTCATGCCACGCTCATTACTATGATACTAAAGTGTTATTTCTGGATGTCCAATAGCAGCAGTGGCTATTTTACTCAATGTGCTATAGGCTAAAAAGCTGTGGCTATTTCTTTTGGATGTAGGCTACACCTGAAGACCACTTTGAAATTTTGGTGGCCCATAATGAGGTACAGAAGCCTGCTTTTAGTTGTGCTTCATACAGGTTACACTGCCCCTATCCTTCACAGGGTGGACTGGTTTTCAGTTCATTTCTGGGTGTAATTAAAGATGTAGGTTTTCATAGGATCATAGAAATGTAGAGCTGGAAGGGATTTCAAAGTAATCTAGTCAATATCCCTGCACTGATGTAAGACGAAGACAGAGCCTCCCTGACAGGTATTTGTCTAACGTGTTCTTTAAAACCTCCAATACTGGGGTTCCACAACCTCCCTTTGTAACCTATTCCAGGACTTAACTATCCTTTATAGTTGAAAGTTTTTCCTAAAATCTAACCTAAATCTCCCTTGCTGCAGGTTAAGCCAAGTACTTCTGGTCCTACCTCCAGTGGATACGCAGAACAATTGATCGCAGTCCCCTTTATCACAGCCCTTAACATATTTGAAGACCATTAGCAGTCGTCTTTTCTCAGGATATTAACATGCCTGTGTTTTTAACCTTTCATCATTTTTATTGCTTTTCTCTGGACTCCCCAGTTTGTCCACATCTTTCTTAAAGTGTGCTATCCAAAACTGTACACAATACTCCAGCTGGGGCCTCACCAGTACTGAGTAGAGTGGAACAGTTACCTCCTGCTGAACTTATGTCACTCCTGTTAATACACCCCAGAATGTTTACCTTTTTTGCAACTGTATCCTGCTGTTGGCGCATAGTCAATTTATGACCATTCTAACCCCCAAATCCTTTTCTGTAGTACTGCTGCCTAGCCAGTTGGGTCCCCATTTTGTATTTGTGCACTTGATTTTTCCTTCCTACTTACTTATCTTTATTGAATTTCAGCTTGTTAATTTCAGACCAGTTCTCCAATTTATCAGGGTCCCTTTGTATTCTAATTCTGTCTTCCAAAGTGCTTGCAGCCCCCCCCTAGCTTGGTATCACTACAGATTTTACAAGCATACTCTCCACTCCATTATCCAAGTCATTGTTGAAAACATTGAATAGCACGAGACCCAGGACAAACCCTTGCAGGATCCCATTAGATGCCCTCCCAGTTTGACACCGAACCATTGATAACTACTCTTTGAGTATCGTTTTTCAATCCGGGGTGCACACACCTTAGAGTAATTTCATCTAAACAACATTTCCTTGGGTTGCTTATGAGAATGTCATGTGGGGACACTATCAAAAGCTTTACTAAAATCAAGATGTATGCTTCCCACCCATTCACTAGTTTATCAGTAATCTTCTCAAAGAAGGAAATTAGGTTGGTTTGACATGATTTATTCTTGACAAATCCGTTTTGTCTTACTTATGTGAGTTTACAGACCTTATTTATATGTGCTGGGACATGAGGGCAGGGAATTCTCAGTATGATGGATCCTTGGTTCTGGAATTTTTGCCACACCCTTTGGTTCAACAGAGCCCAAGTCTGCTGAAATTGAATGTATACTGCCAAGTCTGTCTGTTTCCCAGACTTCTTTATTTTTATTTTTTTGGAGGGGGGAGGAAGGGAGGATAGATTGAAGCTGAAGGGTTAGGGATTAAAACAGTTGATATTGGGTCAATCTGAAATTTTCTGTATGTACCTTTGAATGATAGACCTCCATATCTCTGACCTCCTTATCATTGTGTGTGTCAAATTGTATTTTTATTATTGGTTTGTAAACAGCTTTCTTGTTGAACTGCCTTCAAATTACTTATCTTTAGTTTGCATACTGAGTTGAAGTTTGAGTAATCCCTTCTTCTTTATGAAATGTACAGAATTGTCTCTCTTGTCACGCTAAGGAAATAAGTAACAAGCATCCTAATAGATTCTGATGTGGTATGTCATTAATTATCTTGGTTTTTTGAAGAGAACCAGAGTTACTTGCTGAAGTACAGTAGATAAGTATGGGAAAGGATGCATATTTCTTTGCTATTAATGGTGTCTTTGAAACTAGAAAATCACAATTGGAAAGTTTTTTAAAAATGTTATAACTCTCCATCTTCAATAACATGTCTAATTCTCCACTCTTGGAATGCACTTCAGTTCTTTGCAATAATGGGCAATGATTGTCATTCTGTTCTGTTTAAAATTCTGCCTGTTTTTCACTGGGGTATCCTCTAGTAAACAAGGAAACCATTGTGGGGGATAGAGCATGAAAGTTAGTTGACAGCAGTTAAGTGCAACCACACAACAGTTCTGCTAGAACCATTTTGGCATGTTACAGACAGCAAGCTGAACAGCTATGATGTATTCTGGGACTTCTGAATCATATGTCCTGAAACACCAAAAACTGTTTCTCGGGATAGCTTGCCTACAGAATGCACTTCATCATGGAATGGAGTTAGCAGCAGCAGAGTTTATGGACCTGCAACTTCTGTGGTTTCTTCTCCACACTGTTGAATTTCATAAGCATGGCTGGTACAGCTGGACTTGAACTCAAGTTCTCACTGCAGGTGCTGCAGTCTAGTGATGCAAGCAACATTTTGTATAAAATGCTTGAGACAGCTGTTGTGTACAGATGCTGCAAGCTCAAGGCACTGGTTGCAATGTCCTTTTGCCTAGAGTAGATAGGGTCTTTGCTATTTAATTCCAATTTGTTGCTTGGGAGGTATTTTTTTTGTTTGTTTGTGTTATAATCCCAGTTTTACAGTACAGGTGATGCATGATGTATTTATGGTCTCTGAAATTGAGTTACTTTAAATTAGCACTTTTTAGAGTAATTAGCATCTGATTGTTTAAAATACTATTGTAGAATCCTGACGAAGCTTCTGGAGGTTTCTGATGACCCGCAAGTCTTAGCTGTAGCTGCTCATGATGTGGGAGAATATGTACGACACTATCCTCGAGGGAAGCGGTAAGCAAAAAGGTTTCTTTGCCTTTGTCTCTCAGGAATGCTTATTGGCAAGGTGGTGGAGTATCCACTTAACCTGATAAACACTATAATTGTACAACAAGTGCTGCGACTTGGCCCAACATAATTATGAAATAGGTTATTGGGAATATTAAATAGCTGTTTGATCCTGTCAGCAATAAACTAATTCACTTTCTGGGGCTTTTAATTAGTGAAGAAAATATATCTGAAGAGCTCTTGAAAATTGTTCAGGCATTTAGTAGCTATTATAATCACTTCAGTCATAGACTTGCTGTATATTTAAAGTGTTTATCAGAATTTCATTATAAACACCAGAGTATTGGTCTTGCAATAGTCATGGAGAATCTTTAGTAAAAAAATCCTGCAGCTTCTTGTGATAAAACCATTTTATTCCTTTTGAACTAAGATTTGTTTATCAGAAAATATTGCTGGTGATTTCTGTGATAAATGAAACTATTGTGTTCTGATACCATACTTCATGTAGAAAGTACCAATAGAAAATACATAGAAATTTAAATATGCAGAAATACTACATAACATACCTGAAACACACAATATCCTTGACATAGTATGAAGGCAGACAAACTGTTGTTCTGTATATTAGGCAAACAAATAAAAATGTTACAATGGTCTGTCTATAACGAATTCTATGAAAGCTACAACCCTGTCACTTGAAAAGTGAGACATTTCTGCAGGGTCAGGTCCAGAATATTGCAGTCTCTTGGTAGGTGAGATTTAGATATCCGAAGGGTTACAAGCTATGTACTGTCAGAGAGACTTTAAAAAAAACAAAAACAAATATGTAAGTGGTCGTGGCACCCAGCTTTTGCAAGCGCACCCTTCTGGTCTGCTTTCTGGTCAGGTGTGTCTGCAATCTTTCAGTTTATGGTGATCCCTTTCAGTGGCTTCTCAGGCAGTTTTTCAGTAACTCAGCCTTTCATCTAAGTCTCACACAGTGTCTATATGTGAAACAGAACAAACCCCTTCCTGGGAGATTTTAACTTGTTCTGGCCCTGGTGTGGGCCATATCCCCAGGGTTTCTTCTCTGGAGACATTGTCTTCTTGTGGCCCTCCTTGGGCTCAGTCCTTACTCAGTCCCAGCAGCCAACCAGGAGCTCCTTCTTTGCTCTCCCAGTCCCTGCCCATACTGAGCTCTCCGTGGTCCTGCTGTTCTTTCAGCCATCTAGTAACTGTCCTCTCTCTTCTATCTCTAGGCAGCAACTGACTACTGCTGTGTTCAGCTCCTTTTATATGACCCTGATAGGCTGCAGGGAGATTGGCTGCTTCCTTGTAACCACTCGGCTGCTTGGAGTACTTCTTCTGCTTCTCTTGGATGGGGTGTGGCAGGACCCTGAGGCCTCCAGCAAGGGCCTCTGGGCCTCGTCCATCTTGTCACACCATATTATAGCTCTGTTCATGTAATAATAGTTTAGTCACTGTTTAGTCACTTCTGCTTATCCTGATCTGAGGTGCTTGTGGCCTCTGTTTCAGAGACCTTGATGGGTTTTTGCAGCTCTCATCTCTTCCAGTCATACTTAGCTATACAGGTCATTTTTTTAAAAAAAATTCCCCTGTGAAGAAATGATGAGCTGTTACTGGTTTCCTGACAAGGCTTAAATGAGAAAATGGAAAATTTTCTAGTCTTGTAAGAGATGATTCTTGGCACAGACTACTGGTGCATTTAGATTGGTGCACTGTCCCTGACTTACAGTGTACAAAGCCTCATTAAAACTTTAGTAACTGATTTCACTGTGTACTTGTGGGAAGGGAACTTATAAAGTATGGAGGATTGACAGCCTCTGTAATCTTACCTTACCTACTGGAACTGCAGATGTTCTTAAAGTATAAGAACAAATCAAGTATGTTGTTCAGATGGGGCCAGCAAACCATATGTATTGAGCAATGCTGAAGTTTGTTGATTAGCTTACTTGTGAGCTGAAAGAAATGTAGACTTTCTGTGGATAGTTCAGGAAGACATGACAATCCATAATGTTGCCTGAAAATAGACAAGAGGGTGTGGTCAGTATGTTATACTCCTAGGCTGGGGTTTAAAACAGGAATATGTTACTAAACTTTTTCCATAATCCAAAACCAAATTGTGTGCACAAATCCACTGCTGAAATATTACAGAAGCACTCCACGTTGTTACCACCACACCCTGCTCTCCATAGCTGTGTCCTTTTGACTTTTTCAGCAGAGCTTCAAACATTAAAGTGAGAGGGTGCAGGAAAATAACTGTCATTCCAGCTAGTTTAAAAAAAAATCACATTAATAATAGAATATTTTTTCTTACATGTTAACTTATGAATACTACAAGTACAGTCATGTCTTCTAGGTACAAAAATCTAAACAGGCCAACTCTCCAAAATACGAACTACAAAGTCATGCCTTGCTCAGATTTTTAAAACAGGAATAACAGCTTGTTTTTTTTGTAAGGCACATATGGGATCACCAATGAAATCATTATTCAATATGACTTTAGTATATTATCTCCAAGTCTCTCAATCTTTAAAGCAATGTTTCAATTACACTTAATAGTCCATTTCCTTCCATGTTACACTTGGATTTCAGTATGAAGTTATCAAATTTGCATCTAGATGTGGGAAACATGTTGGCAATTTTCATTTTCAGTGAATCTTGTGACATTGAAGGCTGTTCACTGGTTCAGAAAAATAGAAGAATTCCATTGTTTTGCAAAAATTTTAGTTGTTTAAAACTTTTGTCCTTAGAACTTGAAGCCTGTAAAGACGGTAGAGCTTAAATATGTAAAAGCTAAAAGTTCTTCAGTTATTAGTTGCATTCAGCAGAGTGCTAGAATTACGATCCTAGCTATTGATAATCCCTTCTCTTGTTTGTCTAAGAGCACTGTTCATTCTATCTGTTTTTATTCTTTTGGTTAGGTTATTTCAGAACACTACGTCAATTTAAGGAAAATTCAAGATATTTACTATTTAGAAATTATGGACCAGATCCTCAGCTGGTATAAGTGGTGTAGCTCCATTAAAATCAATGGAATTACGCTGATTTATACCACCAAAGGATATGACCATATATTTATAAGTATTTGCATGTAACCCAACTTACTAGCATTTCTGTAGTCCATCTAATATAAAGGCATGCTCAGTGTCTATCTGTCAGGGGGGATCAGAGGGAACCCTGCACACCTCTGGCAAGAGAAGGAAGGGGCAGGTCTCAGCTGGGAAGAGGTCCCCAACCCTTTGGGTGTTTAAAGAAATCACTGTGAGTGTCATCGTATTAGGTATACACTTGTGACTCAGCTGAGATCTGTCAACGTGGTTATTATAGGAAGAACAACACATGGAGCACCGTCTTCTTTAATTCCTAAGGTTAGGGAACTTCTTGAGGAACAGCTCTCTGACCTTAGCCTGGTCTTGTACATGCACTGTGGCACATGTTAATGCCTTCTGCTGGCATCTCCTTGCTCCACTACTGAATTCCACTTAACTTATGCCAGCTTCTTGCTTGTCAACTGACAATGGATTGCATGAATTCAGGCTTCTTTCTCTTTGCTCATGCTACTACTCAGCTCCTTATTTCACAGTGAAAGTCATTCACGCCCAGTACAGGGTGCTTGTGACTTGTCAGCTAGTTGGTTTCCTTTATCCAGCTTTGAGGGAGAAAGAAGCAGAAGGGGAGGAGGGGAGATTAAAACAAGCACGTGAGGTGGTCAGAGATTTGTGAAGGAAACTAGTTGAAGTTGGGTTGCCTACTGTAGCTGTTGCTTTTAGAGCTTGAACTTCTGTATTAAGGCATACACCAGGCATAGTAATAAAAAATATTGCATATGTACAAGTAACATTTAGGATTTAGGAAAGATAATACTGGATTTCTTGACTTCAGATTCTCAGCTCCAATGTTACTCCACTGTAGTGTTTGTCACCTGGAATACTCAGCATTATTTGCGATGAGAGAATTTTAATTTTTCTTTTTGACCTGGGAGAGGGGTGCATTTGAGCTTAACATCCTTCTTTCACCCCTTTTTCGCTATTCAATATATTATAAAAGTCAAAGCCCTAGAATGTGAACAAGCTATTGGTTGTATTTCACAACATTGTTTTGTGTATTGTTTTTTCTCTTGGGAAGGTGGGAGGAGGCCTTAAGCAGGAATAAAGCTTTTAGGAACCTCCTGTGCTATTAAGAATTTTTAGTATTCAGGTTGAGGACTTTGACATATAACAGTGGTATGTCTTGGAAAGCATTTACTTCGTACAAAGTATCTTAGAATTGTGTAAAATAACATTTTTGAATTATGTTCCTTGGAGTTTCATGTACTGTTATGGCCAAATTAGAAAATGTAATGTGGGTGAAGGTGATGAAGTCGCACAATAATGCCATATTTTGTTGCTGCTTAACTTAAAAATAATTGTGCTGCTCATCAATTACAAATTATTCAACAGTTTATTGTTCAAGTTTAAATAGGGTAGTCACAGTAATACAGAGTACTCATGCGAGGTACAGTAGCATGCTACAAGTTAATATGCAAACGATATGAGTGCATCACTAATCTTTTCACAGGATATTGCTCTTAATTGCTTTTCTAAGGCCTGTGAGAGCAATATGCAATAAAAATATAAATGTACCTCATTAATTGGCCATTCACATTATATGCTAATCTACTGAGGAGATTTCGGTAGGAACAATTGACAGACAACAATGCTGAATTTTAAATAACTATCTTGACTCTACCTCTCCAATGTATAGTATGAGTAGATATTTCCTTTCCTTCATTGTTTTTGTGAGGCTTGGCAGAGAGAATGAGGCATGGGGAGAGAAGGGGAATACATTATTTAATTTTGAGATATTGGAATGTCCAGGGAGAGAGATTACTGTTGGTTTGATTGGAACACTTGTTGGGAGTGTGGGTTAGCTGAGAGTAGCTACTGTCATTTTGCAAGCCAATGAATCTGGTTGTTAGGGGAATGGTTTTGTGGGCTGGTGTGGCAGGGAAATGGGGCATTGGAGTTCAGTGGAGAGCAGAGAAATTGGGATTATACAAGAGGACTGGGAGAGGAAATTGGGCTGGGGAAAGCTAGACTGAATTCCTGGATTTGGTGAGGAAAATGCTGATTGGTTGAGTGACAGAATGAGAGATGAGCATGAAATATGCATACTTAAGTGACTTTATATATTTATACACTTAAATCCACATTTGTGAATATACAGCAGCTGTAGAAATTTGCCTTTCTGATTTGCCTAGCTGCTCCACATAGGCAGATCTTACACCTGTGAGGAGTCCCATTGACTTCAGTGATTATTACCTGCACAGAGAAGCTTATAGGATCAAGGCTTTGGAATGTGGCTTGGAAAAAATGTACAAGGCTGTATGTGTTTGCATATACTAGCATGAGGACTGACAAGTACCAGGCTGTACTGGCATAAAACTGGAGTGTTTGCACAGAAATTAGTATAGAAGTGACAGAGGTGTGGATGACATTTGTGAGGTGTGTAATAGAGAGGAATGACGTTAGTCTCTGCACGCTGCAGATGATGGGTGCTACTGGCTACTTCTGTTGTGTTCAAGCACATAGTTTATGGATCCAATAAGACTTAGAAGGTGCAACAAACCATTTTGGAGCAAGTGAGGTGCATGCCTTTGGTAGATGTTAAAGTTCAGGAAATATTTTCATCTTATTTGAGTTAAATGTCATGTCCAGTTTTTTTCTTTCTGTATGTGTGACATAGAATGACATTCAGAGTTACTAAATTAAATTTGCTGGGGAGAAGAGACTCTCTTGCTATGTGTTGGTATACCATGTGATTCAATGGGGCCCTGATTGGGGCCTCATATGTCTACACTGCGATCAAAGACCTGCAGCTGACCCGTGTCAGCTGACTTGGCTCATGGGGGTTGTGCTATGGGCCAATAAAATTGCAATGTAGATGTTTGGGCTCGGGCTGGAGCCCAGGCTCTGGAACCACACTAGGGGGGATAGTCCCAGAGCTCAGGCTCCAGCCCGAGCCCAAGTTTCTAAACAGCAATTTTATAGCCCCTGTGCTGAAGTCAGCTGACCCAGGCCAGCTGCGGGTGTTTGATTACAGTGAGGACATAGAGTGCTACTGTCATCATACCCAATTCACTGTCTCCCTTTCATCATTATTTGTATCATCAATATATGAAAGTCCCTGTTTCTCCAAACCTTTAGCTCCAATGAATATTGGACAAGGCGATGCCCTGCCAGATTCCTCTTGCCAGAGGTCTAAAGCAATGCAGACTACTTTAAAACATTAGATAATTACAATACACCATCTGGTGGCTAATAAAATTACTTGTTGCTCATTACACATTTTAAAGTACATTAAAGAAATATTAAACTACAATATGCAGATGTAACGTTTTCAAGATCATTTTCAATTGCAAGTCTCTTGTGCATTGACCAATACCAGCTTAATTATCCACATATAAAATGATGGCACATGACAAATTTTGATGATTTAGGATCACTGATTTTTGAACAAATGTTTGTTGCTGTTTCCAAAGATTAGTGCAGAGTTAAAATGCTACAGCAAAATATCTTGGTAAATGAAAACGCAGCATTAAGAAATAGAACACTGTTTACATTTTTCAAATGGAAAATACTATAAAGGGTCTGCTCCATTTTGTCTGTTATTTAAATGCACACCCCCCTACTCTCTCAGAGATACAGGAAAAGTAATAAGATTTCATGATAAACAGGTTTTCAAAATTTGTCCCATAAGACTCGTCAAAAATAAGTGGTCTGGAGGTTAAGCACCTTGAATCTGTGAATCCATGGAAATAAGCAATACAGTTGATACATTCCAGCAGAAATTGGTATTGCTGAACCCTCAGATTTGATGCATAATTTTTTCTTATCTTTTATCTGCACAAAGCACTGCCATGATTTCTAGCAAAGGCCACTATTGATCTCTCGAATACCTGGGACTTTTTTATATGCAGTGTTATTGTAGGGGGTTGGTCCCAGAATATTAGAGACAAGGTTGGGTGAGTGAATATCTTTTATTGGATCAACTTCTGTTGGTGGAGAGACAAGTTTTTGAGCTTACACAGAGCTCTTCTTCAAACCAAGACCTAAAGAAGAGCTCTGTGTAAGCTTGAAAGCTTGTCACTCACCAACAGAAAAAAGTTGGTCTAATAAAAGAGATTTCCTCAGCCACCTTGTGCATTATCACCCTATATATACATCATCTAGAGCAAAGAAGGGCAAGATGAGAAACTATAATGTTTTTAGCATCATTCAGAGAACCTGCAGTAAAAGGCGCTGTCAGCCCCTTGGCAAACAGTCCTAGCTTTTCTTATATTCAAGAACTGCCAAAGACTTTAGCAGTATTAACTTCAGTGAAAGTGCTAGGAATGCTAGTTATTTACTGTAGGTTCAGAAATACTTCATACAATGTAAGAGGCCATCTAGATTGGTATTTATTGCACAGTTCACAGATGTTGGCTGTCCTGACAACAGCATAGGCTATTGTACCAAAGTAATCCTAATTTTGACACCCTAATAGGCATGTTTGTGTTTTAAAGCAATAGAAGATCAAATAAAAAACTGGTGTATTTTATTTTTGATCTTTAAAGCTGTTGCTGCAGTATGTAAAATGGCCTCTTGGGGAGGCATAGGGGGGAAAACTGAACTACCAACCAGGGATTTTGTCTGAGAGGCAGTGACTTCCTCTCCCCCTTTTTTATAATGGGACTTCCCTGCCCACTTGTGATTAGAAGTAGTGGCATGCTTTCAAATGGAAGGTTAATAGGGAGAGGGCCACTTCTTGTGACAAGCATGTTGCTGCGGGAATTAGAGGGGAATGGTTTTGGATTTGTGGAAACTATGCGGGGTTTGTGGGTTTGAGATTCAGTTATGGAGAACTTTTGGCATGGCATTTCATTGCGATATTGACTTTCAGTGAGGCCTCACAAGGTCAGCAAGGAGTTTGGCTCACTTCATTCTCTTGGCCACGCTGCTTGAGTCTCTGGGACTGAGCAGCAGTCGGTGGGGAGGGCAAAAATGGATGGCATTCCTTCTTTGGGGAGAGTTAGATGGATCCCTCATGAAGGAAGGATTTTTCAGTTTTGGTTGGCATGTGAGATGTATGAGAATGAATCCCATAAAACTGAAGGGAGTTCAGGATTCTCTCCATGTGGGCTGGGGGAATTGTATCCATCTCCATTTTGATGATGGGGTATCATGGACAGGATATTAAGTCTGAACAGGGAATGCTAAGGAATTAGAGCTTCCGTGTGTGAGAGGCTCCTGGGAGTTTGTACACTCTTGTGTTGGGAACCTCCTTTTTGGTTGGTAATTGCTGGGGGTTGGGACCAAAATTGGTTATAGACTCGGGTTGTGGTAAGAGCATGTAGCTTTGTTCTGGTACTCAGCACTATCCCTTTAGAGGTCAGTTTAGGATTAGTTTTGCCTTTTCCCCCTGGTGTTTGGGATTTTTGTTGTAGTAGTAGTAGTACTTTCTTATTTAAGAAGGAGCAGCAATGAGTGTGTATACATGCATGCTTAGAAATACAGAGAGGCCTCACATATGCAATGAATATGAAATAAGATGGAACCCCTAGAAAATTGATGGCATTTACCATTCACTTTCTGATTCCTAAACCTGCTGTTTGAATCCCTTGGTACTAAGCAGTTAGGATTATCTGATCGTTAGCAGGCAGAGGTTGAAGTAATTGCAAGATATTCTAAAATGTGTGTCTTTTTTTCAGAGTGATTGAGCAGCTTGGTGGTAAACAGTTAGTAATGAACCACATGCATCACGAAGACCAGCAAGTTCGCTATAATGCCCTACTGGCTGTACAGAAGCTGATGGTTCACAACTGGTATGTGAAAACTTACTTTAGTTTATATTATCTGTGAGAACTTGTATAGAATCCAGATTACAGATTTTTTTTGAAAAATAACTGCTCCTTGTTAGCTGAAATATTTATCTCTGTAATGTGATGATGAAATAATAATTCTGATGAACCCAGTGTTTAAAATTCTACAAGAAATTGTGCTGACATGAAAAATTAACACTTTGGCTTCTATTTCCTTCCTGCTTTTCTGCTAATTGAATTAAGTAATCAGACTTCCAAGAGTTCAGTGGAACACATTTCACTCAATTATGCTTAAAAACTAGAATTTAAATGTTTCATGATGGTCATATTCTATAACTGATGCAGTGTAATCAGTTTGCAAAAGGTCTTCTAACTGTGTAAATCAGAATGGATTTCACTGGTTCTCTATTGAGTTTCACATTGTGGTGTTTACAATTTCACTTAGCTATCCTCTGGAAATTGATAGTCCCAACACTTGTTTAATCTTTAGATGTCTTAAAAGTGAATGCACTGTGGTTTTTCTTCTGGAATGATATTCCTTCATTGCTCTCTCATTCTAAGTCAAGGTTTGCAGTGTAATGTTCATAAACAAACCTACATTGACAAGTATGTCTGAATGATGGAAGATTTTTTTTTTTAAAGTAAGTTTTTGATTCAAGATTCCAAGGTGGAGTTGTAAACAAGGGGATGAGAGAACATAGGTGGTTGTTAAGTTCTAAAACTTTAACCATAAATCGGTATTGCTCTGCACTGCCATTTGAGAGACTTGGCTTCAGTTCCAAGGCCTGACTATTAGGAGCTGAAAGTTCTGTGGTGTTAATAATGTTCAGAGTTACTAATGTCTTTTTTCCTGAAATATTTAAGAAATGGTATTTGACAGCCTTTGAAGAGAATACCATTCAGTGCTGTGCTCTGTCTGGCTGATGATTGTGAACAAGGCCTGAAAATCCTTCCCAAGTACTGGGAACCTGCTGCTGCTGTAGAAACAGTATGGGAGAAGTTTCCATCCTCTTTGTAGTGGGGGAAGCAATGTATGTCCTATGGATGAAGGATTTAATCTGTTTCAGACAACCTCTAGAAGTGGCAAGATTTTAAAAACATTTGCTGCCTTTCATGTTAATTCAAATCAGCTATGTACACTATAAACTCTAATCAAATGTTCTCATAGAAAAATGTGATTTTTCACTTTCTTATGCAGTTTATGCTTTCCAGATACAAGAATCAATCTGTAACTTATTAAACTGGATGGAAAACTTAAATTCCTATATAACTGCATTTTTCTTATGGGATTCTTCCCATTTGAAACAACTCCTAGTTTTCATGACGAACAAATGAGATCTTTCACAAGACATCATTTTTTCACTTCATCTTAGCAGTCCTGAAAATTCAAATCTAAAATGGTATTGTAGAGCAGATAGAGAGCAGTGTCTGAATAAATGTATTCCGGACTGGCTAGTACATGCAAGCATATTGAAATGTTAACTACTAGACTAGATTACTCACAAGTGGCTTGGATAAAGTGCAATAAAAGTAGACAGATGCAATGCAATTTAAGAAGTTAAGCACTGATGATTATAATAGTTTGGAGGTGGAGAGGGGGTGTTAGTAACAACATACAGAGCAGCTAGGAAGAGATTTTCAAGCTAACTGTGCATTGCTGTAGTGACAGGGTAATAACAAGTGTATTAAAAAATCAATATTACGTAATTAACCATACAAAGCAATTTCCCCTAGTACACTTTTTAGCCCTCAAGCATTGTTTTATTATAATCCTCCTTCCTCCTCCCTTCATCTCACATAATACAATTCTTTATCTCCTACAGAGAGATTATAAATGTAAGCAATCTACTGTACAAATCAGAAGGAATATTCACTGTATAAGGAGGACTTGAGTAAAGGAACATTGATTTCTGAGCACATGTAGGTGGAGACTAAACGGTGGTCTCACATTTTTCAGGTCATGAGTATATTTTTATGTTTTATGCACTTCACAGTTTAATGGTAGTAAATGTCAATCTGTACTTCTCACATACTTATTGGGGATGTGCCATTCTGGTTCATTGCAAATTTATTTGGGGTTCATAACTAGGCTATCGCTGTGTACAAGTTAGAGATGGAAAGACTCATTAGGTCATCCAGTCCATCTCTGCTAAAAGGAGACAGTTTCATTTTGTACATTTGCTGGTGCCTTGTCAAATCTGATTCAAAACAATGGGGTTTCCATCACTGTTCTTTGCAGACTGTTCCACAGACAAATAGCTCTCATTGTCAGGAAAAGTTTTCAGATATATAGCCTAACTTTTCCCATTTTAAATTCAGCTCACTTCTGTCAGCAACAGCCCTTTAGCTATTCCCCCTCTGTTGCTGGTGTTTACCCCCCTCAGTGTTCTGTATAAATTGTTACCACTTAACCAAATTGAATGTATTGCATATTACCACTTAGCCAAATTGCACTCTTAAGGCCTACTTTTACCTTTAGATGTGTGCAGAACTCCCACTTAAATGAATGGGATTAGTATGCTCATGCTGGGCACAGTGGGGTGCTAAATGTGTCTCTAAACTACCTTCCTGCCTTCTGCAATAAGGAAGCTGTTCTAGTTTATACCAGCTGGCATAGGCCCCTAGAAACTCAGGATTGCTAGACCAATATTGCCCCATAAATAGGGGGAGGGAGAGAGATGGTATAGAAGTGGAGCAGCACATAGGGGACTTAGCTAGGGCCCCATATTTTGTGCACAAAAACAACGAGGAGTCCTTGTGGCACCTTAGAGACTAACAAATTTATTTGGGCATAAGCTTTCGTGGGCTAGAACCCACTTCATCAGATGCATGGAGTGGAAAATACAGTAGCAGGTATAAATACACAGCACATGAAAAGATGGGAGTTGCCTTACCCAGTGCAAGATCAGTCTAACAAGACAATTAACAGTAGGATTTACAGTTAGCTTCTTGAAGTCAAATCATGAAGAAGAGACTCTCACAGATTGGACCATTAAGTGTCAATTCTATCCCTATTGCTTCTGACTTTCCTTTTAAGGGGAACGTGAGAGGAAGGACTGAGTGCTCCCTTGGAAGCTTTAATTAAAAAAACTAATCTTGTGGAGTACAGTTTGATAACTGGTGGTTGGTTCAAGCTCAATTTTGCCAACACATAAATAACCCAGTAAACATGAGCAATAGTCTTCAGGCCTCGTTCCTCTATTCTCTTCTTTTTCTCTGACTGAGAAAGCACTCCAGTCATGTTTTTTTAGCCTTTTTCCCCCGCCCTCATGTAATGGAATTCCAGTTATTTCTATTGGGAAATGCACACTTTCCTTATTTAGACCACAGTCTCCAGTTAAATTTTATTTAATCTGACTTGTGGTCTCTGCATGGCAGCACCAGTCTGGTCCCCTTCCAAATCTTGGGATGTTGCAATAGGAAAGAGGTTTGCAGCCCTGGGCTGAAGCTTCGTGCTAATGCTTACAAAATGTCCAATATGCAGAAGACTAGTAAATCAGAGTAGTAGGTGAAATGCTTTTTGGAATTACTCAAGTGAGTTACCTACCTGAGTGTTACAACGTTCTGATTGTACTTTAGGTGATCTGGTAGGACAGGTTACTTTCACTGAAGAAGGAATTTTAATGAGGGAGAGGTATGGTAGGAGTTGACTTTCTGCTTAAACCAAGCTGTATTTACTGTATAAAGCTTCCAAATAATCATTCTTCAAATTGTTTAGAAATTAACTGAATTTGAATAGCTTATTTACAACTTGGTTATTTTTTGGTTACTAAAGGATTTTAAGGGAAGCACAAGAACTCACAGGTGTTCTAGTTAAAGGAAGACAAAAGTTAGTCTTGGTCAGAAGTGGCTACATGCTGTCATTTTTTAGTCGATTCATGTTAGCGAAATAGTTTTGAGTTGAATTTGCATTTTAAAAGAATCGTGCAGTGATGTAGCAGATAGGCGACTTATTTCTTTAGAATTCTAATCTTAGCATCATTTAATCTGTGTAAAATGACAGATGAAAGCAAGGATGAGCTGCTGCCTTTTTTTTTTTTTTTAAAAGTGAATTAGTGTTCGTGAAAGGTGCCAGGTTCACAGTGTTGGAGATGGAAGTCTGCTGTCCTCAGGGGGGAAAAAAGTGTAGCACGGGAAGTGACAGTGCATATTTTTCCATACTGCTCTTTCACTCTGTGCCTTAACTATGTTCTAGAGAGGGACTCATCTCTCTTTGTCCATTTCTGTGCCTGTGTTCTGGCAGGATACTCCATCCATTTATTGAGGCCAAGGACTAGCACCAGGAATCTAATGTCAGTTTCAACAGTGTTTTTATGATATAGACTTGTATTTTAAAAAAAATTCAGAGAATTAACTTCCTAAATTACAGCAATTTTCAGATACTAGCTCAAAAAGAACCAGTAAACATGTTCATTTGTTTGCTTGATGCAACAGCATGCCTTTCCTGTACCTCAAGGCATAAAACACATACTTTAAGATCTATGAACTATAAGGAGACTACAGACAAGCAGGTCCAAGGAGTTTGAGAGATAGAGAGGAGGTAAGAAAAGAGGCTCGGTAGTTTGTAACCATCAGAGGCAAGAGGTTACAGCTGCATTCTACGTGGCTGGAGACAGATGAGGATAGGTGGGCTGTGGCCACCAGAGATAAGAGGATCAGGAAGAATTGCTAGAAGTTTCCAATCAATACCAGGTACTTGATGTGGAAACTGTGGAAGATATGTCTCAAGATCCAAAGGAATACACATGTATGGGATGCACCTATGGATGGCAGCTTGATCCAACATGTAAGAAAATCAAGCTTGCCCACAAAGAGTTCTCCAACTGTCCAAGGAAGACAGATGATCCTTATTAGGGAATCAATATTCAGAAGAGTTGAAAACATTCTGCAGAGCAGAGGTGGACAACAGGATGGTGTGGTGTTTGTCTGGAGCCATGACACAAGAAGTTGCTCTGAAATTGGATAGGCTTCTGAAGTTGATGGACAAGAATCCATTGGTGATGGTTTAATGACACTGCATCATGGGATATCTCACAGAAAATAGATGACTTCAGGGAACTCGGAAGCATGCTGAAGAAGAAGAAAGTCCACGAGATCTTCTTGGAGAGCATTCTTTCACTCATGGAAGCGTACTGCTGACTAGGTAAATGGTGTAGGGTGCAGAGTTTTGGTTTTGTGGAACATTGGTTCACTTTCCCTGGGAAGAGAGGGCTGTACAGGTTGGATAGTCTCCACCTCAGTAGAAGGGGAACTAATGTGTTTGGGAACAGGCTGGCTCCAGTAGTCAGGAAAGCATTAAACTAATAACAAAAAAGGAAGGGTAAAAAGAGGGAAGATAAGAGCACTCATTAGCACAAAATTGAAATGTTGAGAACAAAATTGAGGATCTGAAGGACATGAAGAGGAGATTCTTTAATTGCCCATACACCAGTGCTAGGAGCCTGGGTAACAAACAAGAGGAATTGAAATTGCTTATTTGTGAGCAAAAATTAGCTCTAGTTGGTATACTGAAACCATGATTCGCATAACTGGAATGTTAAAATCACTGCTTATAACCTATTTAGGATGGATTGAGTGGGCAAAAGGGGATTGGGAGTGGCACTGACATTACCTGTTCAAGCGTAATGATACCCAGAAGAAAATTACCTTGACTGTCCTAACAAATGGAAGAAAAGGGAAGTTGATAGTAATCAGAAGCTACTAAATGTAGAAAATTGATAAAGGAAGCAAGGGACACAAGGAGAACTATATGGCAACCAGAGTTAAGGACAATAAATAGTGTTTTAAAAATGTATTAGGGACAAAAAGAACCTTGACAATGGTATTATCCATTACTGTATGGAGATGGTGGAATTATCAATAATAATGCAGAAAAGGAAGAAGTGTTCAATGCATATTTCTCTTCTGTATTTGGGAGAAAAACAGAAGTAGTGATATTAATATATAATATTAAAACACTTGCTATTCCTCTAGTATCTTGGGAGATTATTAAACAGCAGCTACTAAAGTTAGACATTTTTATATCAGCAGGTCCTGATTTGCATCCAATAACTTTAAAAGAGCTCCCCGAGGAGCTTGCTGGGCTGTTAATGCCGACTTTCAATTGGTCTTGGAACACTGAGGAAGTTCCAGAAGACTGGAAGAAAACTAATGTTCCGATATTTAAAAGGGTAAATGGGATGACCCAGGTAATTATAGGCCTGTCAGTCTGACATCAATCTTGGCAAGATAATGGAGCGGCTGATGTGGGACTTGATTAGCATTAACTATATTACCCTCTGTTAATTCTGGTGTTTAATCAACAAGGGTTTATGGAAAATAGATCCTATCATGCTTTTTGATGAGATTAGAAGTTTGGCTGATAAAGGCAATAGTGTTGATGGTAATATACTTAGACTTCTCTAAGGTTGATAAAGGAAGTAAGGGACACAAGGAGAATTATATGGCCATCAGAGTTAAGGACAATAAGTAGTTTTTAAAAATGTATTAGGGACAAAAAGAACCTTGACAATGGTATTATCAATTACTGTATTATAAAGTTATTATCCTTTATCAATTTGAGTTGGTACCCCATGACATTTTGATTAAAAAAACTAGAATGATATAAAATCAACATGTCGCACATTAAATGGACTAAAAACTAGCTAACTAAAAGGTCTCAATGTAATTGTAAGTGGGGAATCATCATTGAGCATTTGTAGTGGGGTCCCCCAGGGATCTATTTGGCGTCCTATGCTATTTAACATTTTTATCAATGACCTGAAAGAAAACATAAAATCATCACTGTTTAAGTTTTGCAGGTGACCCAAAAATTGGGGGAGTGGTAAACAGTGAAGAATACAAGGCATTGGGTATGTCTACACTACGGGATTAATCCGAATTTACAGAATTCGAATTTTGGAAACAGACTGTATAAAGTCGAATGTATGTGGCAACACTAAGCACATTAATTCGCCGGTGTGCGTCCATGTACCAGGGCTAGCGTCAATTTCTGGAGCGTTGCACTGTGGATAGCTATCCCATAGCTATCCCATAGTTCCACAGTCTCCCCTGCCCATTGGAATTCTGGGTTGCGATCCCAGTGCCTGATGGGGGGGGGGACATTGTTGCAGGTGGTTCTGGGTACAGCCTCACCTATCCTTCCATGAAAGCAATGGCAGACAACCGTTTCCCTCCTTTTTTCCTGGGTGAACACTGCAGACACCATACCACGGCAAGCATGAAGCCCGCTCAGCTCAAGACAGCAGTCATGAACATTGTAAACACCTCACGCATTCTCCTGCAGTTTATGCTGAACCAGGATCAGAAAAACGAGGCACGGAGGAGGTGGCGGCGGCGATGGCAGCATGGCAACAAGAGTGATGAGGACATGGGCACAGAATTCTCTCAAACCACGGCCCCGGTGCTTTGGAGATCATGTTGTTAATGGGGCAGGTTCTAGCCATGGAATGCCGATTCTGGGCCTGGGAAACCAGCACAGACTGGTGGGACCGCATAGTGTTGCAGGTGTGGGGCGATTCCCAGTGGCTGCAAAACTTTTGCATGCGTAAGGGCACTTTCATGGAACTTGGTGATTTGCTTTCCCCTGCGCTGACGCTCCAGAATACCAAGATGAGAGCAGCCCTCACAGTTGAGAAGTGAGTGGCGATAGCCCTGTGGAAGCTTGCAACGCCAGACAGCTACCGAGTCGGGAATCAATTTGGAGTGGGCAAATCTACTGTGGGGGCTGCTGTGATGCAAGTAGCCAAAGCAATCACTGAGCTGCTGCTACCAAAGGTAGTGACTCTGGGAAACGTGCATAGTGGATGGCTTTGCTGCAATGGGATTCCCTAACTGTGGTGAGGCGATAGATGGAACCCATATCCCTATCTTGGCACAGGAGCACCAGGGTACCCAGTACATAAACCGAAAGGGGTACTTTTCAATGGTGCTGCAAGCGCTGGTGGATCACAAGGGGCGTTTCACCAACATCAACGTGGGCTGGCCGGGAAGGGTTCATGACGCTCACGTCTTCAGGAAAACTACTCTGTTTAAACGGCTGCAGCAAGGGACTTACTTCCCGGACCAGAAAATATCGGTTGGGGATGTTGAAATGCCTATAGTTATCCTTGGGGACCCAGTCTACCCCTTAATGCCATGGCTCATGAAGCCATACACAGGCAGCCTGGACAGGAGTCAGAAGCTGTTCAACTACAGGCTGAGTAAGTGCAGAATGGTGGTAAAATGTGCATTTGGACGTTTAAAAGGTCGCTGGCGCACGTTACTGACTCGCTCAGACCTCAGCCAAACCAATATTCCCATTGTTATTGCTGCTTGCTGTGTGCTCCACAATCTCTGTGAGAGTAAGGGGGAGACCTTTATGGCATGGTGGGAGGCTGAGGCACATCGCCTGGCTGCTGATTAAGCGCAGCTAGACCCCAGGGGGATTAGAAGAGCACACCAGGAAGCACTGCACATCAGAGAAGCTTTGAAAACCAATTTCATGACTAGCCAGGCTACAGTGTGAAATTTGTTTTTCTCCTTGATGAAAACCTGCCCCCTTTATCGACTCATTCTCTGTAAGCAACCCACCTTCCCCCTTCGATCACAGCTTGCTTTCAAAGGAAATAAAGTCACTATCATTTAAAAATCATTTATTCTTTATTAATTGATTATAAAAAGAGGGAGAGAAGTGACAAGGTAGCCCGGGTGGGGTTTGGGAGGAGGATTGGAGGGAAGGAAAAGGCCACTAAAAAAAGGTTAAAGTAATGACAGCCTTTTGCTTGGGCTGTCCACTGGGGTGGAATGGGAGGGTGCACAGAGCCTCCCCCTCTCCCCCCCACATTCTTACACGTCTGGGTGAGGAGGCTATGGAACATGCTGAGGGGGGAGGGTGGTTATACAGGGGCTGTAGTGGCACTCTGTGATCCTGCTGCTGTTCATGAAGCTCCACCAGATGCTGGAGCATGTCTGTTTGCTCACGCAGCAGCCCCAGCATTGTATCCTGCCTCCTCTGATCTTCCTGCTGCCACCTCTCATCTCGAGCGTCCCTCATGTCCTCAAGTTGGGCCCTCCTGTCCTTATGTTCACTGGCATCTTTCCTGTACTTTGATACCGTGTCCTTCCATTCATTCAGATGAGCTCTTTCATTGCGGGTCAATTCCATGATTTCCGAGAACATGTTGTCTCGCGTCCTTTTTTTTTCCCTCTGCCTTATCTGAGAGAGCCTTTGGGACGGAGGAGGGAGGCTTGAAAAATTTTGCAACTGCTGGAGGGAGGGGAAAAAAGGGAGAGAAGTATTTAAAAAGATACATTTTACAGAACAATGCTTATACTCTTTCACGGTGAACAACACTATTCACATTACATAGCACATGTTATTTCAGTGCAAGGTCGCATTTTGCATCTTAATATTGAGTGCCTGTGGCTTTGGTGTTAGAGATCACAGACGCAGGTCCGGGCAACAGAATTCGGCTTGCATGCGGCCATAGTAAGCCATTGTCTTTCGGCTTCTGCGCCCTCCTTTCCCAATTACCAAGCAAAGCCCGTTGAGTGCTGTGGTTTTCCTGTTAACCTGCAGTAGCAGAAAACAAACTATCCCTCCCCCCACACAATTCTCTGGGATGATCGCTTTATCCCTCCCCCCACCACGTGGCTGGTATCAGGGAAGATCCCTGCTAGCCAAACGCAAAAAGCTCAGCACCAATTGAAGCTTGGCTAACTACAGGGAAGAATTTCTTTTCAGCCACAGGCAAACAGCCCAGTAGGAACGGCCACCTCTGTCCCCTTAATTAAATTCCCGTATTTCAATCAGGTTACCATGAGCGATATCACTCTCCTGAGGATTACACAGTGAGATAAAGAACGGATGTTGCTTGAATGCCAGCAAACACCGGGACCATATGCTGCCAGGCTTTGTCATGCAATGATACCAGATTACTTGCTACTAGCATGGTGTGGTCAAGTGTCCTACCATGGAGGACGGAATAAGGCTGCACTGCCCAGAAATCTTCTGCAAAGGCTTTTGGAGTACCTCCAGGAGAGCTTCATGGAGATGTCCATGGAGGATTTCCGCTCCATCCCCAGACACGTTAACAGACTTTTCCAGTAGCTGTACTGGCCGTGAATGCATCCCAAGTCCTCAGGGCAAATTAATCATTAAAAAATGCTTGCTTTTAAACCATGTTTTATATTTTAAAAGATAAACTCATCTGAGGTTCCTTCCATGGGGTCATGGTCTTGGATACTGCCTTGGGAGGGTACTTCAGTCAGGCTGAGAAAAAGATCCTGGCTGTTGGGGAGAGCGGAGTGCTGTGTGTTCTCCGCAAGCTCGTCCTCCTCCTCTTCCTCTTCCCCGTCCGCAGAATCCTCAGGTGTGGCTGAGATTACCCCCTCCTCGGAATCCACGGTCAGAGGTGGGGTAGTGGGGGCGGCCCCCTCCCCCCCCGAATTGCATGCAGCTTAGCGTAGAAGCGGCATGTCTGCGGCTCTGACCCGGAGCGACCGTTGGCCTTCTTGGTTTTTTGATAGGCTTGTCCGAGCTCCTTAACTTTCACGCGGCACTGATGAGAGTCCCTGTTGTGGTCTCTCTCCTTCATGCCCTTGGAGGTTTTTTTTCAAAAGTTTTGGCATTTCATCTTTTGGAACGTAGTTCTGCTAGCACTGAATCCTCTCGCCATATAGCGATCAGATCCAGTACCTCCTGTACGGTCCACGCTGGTGCTCTTTTTCGATTCTCTGACTGTATGGTTACATGTGTTGATGAGCTCTGCGTGGTCACCTGTGCTCTCCATGCTGGGCAAACAGGAAATGAAATTTAAAAGTTCGCGGGGCTTTTCCTGTCTACCTGGCCAGTGCATCCGAGTTCAGATTGCTGTCCGGAGAGGTCACAATGGTGCACTGTGGGATAGCTCCTGGAGGCCAATACCTTCGAATTGTGGCCACACTAACCCTAATTCGAAATGGCAATACCAATTTCAGCGCTGCTCCCCTTGGGGAGGCTTACAGATATCGATATTAAGAGCCCTTTATATCGAAATAAAGGGCTTCGTTGTGTGGATGGGTGCAGGGTTAATTCGATTTAACGCTGCTAAATTCGAATTAAGCTCATAGTGTGGACCAGGCCCTATTGACTCAGAGCGATCCAGATTGCTTGGTAAACTGAGCACAAGTCAACAATGTGTTTTAATATGGCTAAATGTGAACATCTGGGAACAAAGAATCTAAGACATACTTAAGGGATGGGAGCTCTATGAGTGCAAAAGAATTGGGGCTTGTGGATAATCAGCTGAACGTGAGCTCTTAGTGCAATGCTGTGGCAAAAAGACGAATGCAATCCTTGGACGCATAAAAAGGTAATCTCTTGAGTAGGAATAGAACACTCACTATGTGCTGGAATATTGTGTCCAGTTCTGGTGTTCATAATTCAAGGAAGATGTTAATCAATTAGGGAGGGTTCAGAGAAGAGCCATGAGAATAAGTAAAGTTTTAGAAAACATGCCGTATAGTGTTAGACTCAAGGAGTTCAATCTATTTAGCTTAAAAAAGAGACGGTTAAGGGATGACTTGATTAGTATATAAGTAGCTACATGGGGAATAAATATTTGATTTGGGCTGTTCAGTCTAGCAGAGGAAGATATAACCTGATCCAATGGCTGGAAGTTGAAGCTAGACAAATTCAGACTGTAAATACAGTGTACATTTTTAACTGAGAAGGTAATTAACCATTGGAACAATTTACCAAGGTTCGTGATGGATTCTCCATTACTTGCAATTTTTAAATAAAGATTTAGAGTTTTTCTAAAATGTGCTCTAGGAATTATTTTGGGCCTGTGTTGTGTGGGAGGTCACCCTGGTCCCTTCTGGTCTTGGAATCTGTGAAAGTAGCTTCCCATCAACTAACTTATTGAGCTATTACCATCATCCTGTTCCTTGAATGGAATGAAGACTCTGTTCTAAATGTTATGCTTGGAATACGTGCTCCATATTCCCATCAGTCACCCACAATAAAAATGTCTTAGCCAAAGTACAGCTCAAATGCTTGCCTTCTGCTCAAGTGTGCAGAAGGGATGAAACTCACACCCAGATCAGAAACTTCATTGTCACCGTGGAGTTGGCACATTCTCTGCCATCACTCACAGTCAGCAGGAGTGCTGATGGCCTAAGCTTCAAAAAAGCAGCAGAGACCTGGGATTCTCAGGAATCACAGCATCCAATCCCGCAGATGTCAGGTTGCTCTGTAAAGGAACTTTCCAACACTTCCCATCTGTGCAGCCAGCATCAGTGTTCCCAGCTGTGGTCTTTGCTTCTGAGGAAAGGAGTCACAGAGCACACAACACCTGGTGTTTCTTGATGTAGCATTAACTCTGAATTTTCCTGGAAACTCATCTGTAGTTCTGAGGGTGGGTGAATCATGCAAGCTCAGTTAGCTTCCTGGCTCTGCTTACTTTTTTTCTTCATATGCCCCAAAGATATAAGTGGAGGGTGGAAAATCCCCCTCCACTCTATAGAAAGTGGAAATGGCTCCCTTAATTTTCTTCAGATAAAAATTGCTTATCTACCACCTTTTAAAATATCTAACTATTCAAAGAGATATTGATAGACCTGAAACTCTGTTCCTAGAATTTGCAATATGCTACATAATAAACTGCTGTTTTGTAGAGCTAATGACATTATACAGTATTTTAGTCACTACTCTTACTTACCCCCATTATGAATTTTGTCCCACACACCTAAGATATTTCTGTATCTTGCTTGCTCTTTGTAATATGAACTGCGGGATCTTATGTTTCAGCCAGCCATCTAGAAATTATCCCTTATGCTGGCTTGCATCTGTTTGTGATAGTGAACAGTTTAATCACTTAAAGCTGCCAGAAACTATAGGCTTAATTCTAGTAAATGCTGCTTCAGTGAATATGCAACCTTACATATTAAGAAAAATTTAACTATATTAATTTAGCCAGTGTCACACAATTTTCATCTTGAATGCTGTCCTATTTCTCAGTAATAGAAAACATAAAATGTGTAGTTAACAGTTTTTTAATTGAAAAGTTCAAGATGATCAATAGCTATCTTTGATAAAATTAATAAAATTTGTTAAAGAGCATACATCTAGATAGGTGACAAATTAAGCAAATAAATAATTGATTACCTGGACACTTGCTCCCCACTAATTAATGCTTAAGGTCTCCATTTTGTTGTTTGGACATAAATGTGTATTTTACAAGGCTGCATTCTGTATATTTGGCTGATTGGAATTTGTATTCTGTATGTGTTCCCCAGGATTTCACCGTGCATGATCATATTTTCTTTCTTGAAAGCTAGACCTCTTGTACAAAACATTTTTATGTTTCTGGCGGTCTAGTTTGCATTCCTCATTTGCAGTGTGTTCTCCATATCATGTTTAGTTTTACATTTTTATTTTTCAAATTAATGTCTCATTTTAAAGCTCCACAGTAATTGAAAAAAGTCATTTGCTGGCTGACAGCAAAGTAGCGTTTTTCTGATGAAATTTCACTTCTGATAAGTGACACTTTAAATTAAAGCTTTCCTTGATGTTAAGAGGTCTGATTAAAATCATTAGTCAGACCTAATTTATTTCAACCTTCCTGAATTATTCTGCCATCTGTATAAACGTAAAGCTTTTAAATGTTGAAAGTATTTTCCGTTCTATTCAGCATGATAAATAAAGGCTGCTTGATCTGTAAAGCACAAATGTAAACGAAGTTGCCTGATTTTAATGAAGTTTAAATTTGAATTTTTAAATTACTGGGCAGACATGAATCAATTTAGATGAATACTAACTCTGAGACTTTATCCTTAATGTATTTATAAACTTCAGCAGTCACAATACATTATAGAAACAAGTGAAAAATGACTTGGGCTGTTATTGCTCTGTTCTTACTAAACAGGCATGTGGTTAGATCAAAACCTAATTTGTGGAGGTTTTTGTGGAAAATCTAATTTTAAAAGTGTCATAAAATGTATCTGTTGAAGAAACGACTACCTTAGACCTTGATGGAAAATTATTAGTGAAAAGTGAGGTTTCCCACCATGTAGTTAATAGCTTGTATTATAGTGTTATAAAAAGCAAAATATTGGGTTCAGCATGCAGCTTGTATGTTACAAAGTGATAAAGAACACCAATGATTTTTTTTTTTAAATCACTCAGCAGTGGTTTGAGCATTGGCCTGCTAAACCCAGGGTTGAGAGTTCAATCCTTGAGTGGGCCCTTTAGGGATCTGGGGCAAAAATCTGTATGGGGATTGGTCCTGCTTTGTACAGGGGGTTGGACTACATGACCTGCTGAGGTCCCTTCCAACCCTGATATTCTGATTCTATTAATCTGTAGATTGCCTGCTTAATGATATTAGGTGCAGCCAAAGACAAATGTTAATTTAATACTTAAAGTGCATTTGAACAAGTAACTTTTGACCTAGTTTTGTCCTTTTTGCTCTGGCATGCGTCCCATTTAATCAGCCATCCACTACTATGTTTCTTCTTATGTACATAAAATATGGTGAGATATGTCCTGTTTCTTGATTGTCATTTACTTCAAAGGTGCAAAATGGTATAAGTAGTGTTACGATTAACAATTCAGTCTTGTTTGGTGTTTATTTTTTATAACTCAGTCCAGGCTCATCTGCAGCTTTGTAAGTGCATTCCAGTTTTGTTTCTCTTGCAAAGATTCACTGCCACTTTTGTTTGTCAGTCGTATCTATCTTAGGTACTCAAATGCCCCCCCCCCTTATTGTAATATATGAGTGCCTCCGTTTATTTTTCCTTGCCAATAACTGAGGTGACCTGGGGAATTGAGGCACAGACTAATAAGGATAAGTTTACACTGCAGTCAGGAGGTGTGATTGCAGATGCTAGCCTGAGTAACAATATCAGTGAAGCTGTGGCAGCATGGGTGGCAGTAACTTGAGTATGTACCCAGGGTCTTGGGTGGGCAGGACTAGCCCATGCAGCCTCCTATGCTGCTGCAACTTCATTGCTATTGGATCAAAGCTATCTTGAGTATGTCTACTCATGCTGCAATCACACCTCCTGATTGCAGTGTGGATATACTCAGTGTAGGTGTATGCTGAGTGACTTGCCCAGGGTCATACAGGAGGCCTGTGACAGAGCATGGAATGGAACCTGGCAATCTTGTGTCCTAACTGCTGGACCGTTCTTCCTTTCAGTCTGGGGCTCAAGCAAAGATGTCTCTCTTCCTTTTTCTGTTTATCCCCATTTAACAACAGCGGTGTTATATTGCCTGACTTTGTAAATCACAATGTATGCAATAAGGTGTGTATTCAATGGGACAGCTTCTAAGCACATATTTTAGCATAAACATTATGTTCCCATGGCCAAGAAAAGCATCTGAGATATCTAGAGTAGCTGTAATTGATCTGAGCTTGTTTTTTCTTTCCTACTTTACTGAACTGTTTTTCTAACTTGACTTTGCTGAAGTTGATGACTGTTGTTCAGAACATTCTGGAGATTCATTTACGGCCATAGAATTGTTCTTGGTAACGCAGACCTTATCGGCTGTCTAGAGATCGTTCGATGTAGTTAAACTGCTGATGCAACCACAGCTATATGTTATATTTTTGAGTACATTTAATAAAATTAATTTTGCATTGTAACTAGAAACA
>NC_048299.1:215127930-215143467 GCF_013100865.1 Trachemys scripta elegans | reverse complement strand
TATTATGAAACAAAAGGCAAAAAACTATTATGTACATAGTTTAGTCCTAGTCAGTGTCTACTTGGCGCTTCTTGGCTTGTCTCTTGTATTCATTAAATGGAGCATCTCTTGTCACAGTCCAGCAATAGTCTGCAAGCATTGATGGGCTCCATTTGCCCTGATAGCATTTCTCCATTGTTGCAATGTCCTGGTGAAATCGCTTGCTGTGCTCGTCGCTCACTGCTCCGCAGTTCGGTGGAAAAAAATCTAGATGAGAGTGCAAAAAATGTATCTTTAGTGACATGTTGCAACCAAGGCTTTTGTATGCCTTGAGGAGGTTTTCCACCAACAACCTGTAGTTGTCTGCCTTGTTGTTTCCAAGAAAGTTTATTGCCACTAGCTGGAAGGCTTTCCATGCCGTCTTTTCCTTGCCACGCAGTGCATGGTCAAATGCATCATCTCGAAGAAGTTCATGAATCTGAGGACCAACAAAGACACCTTCCTTTATCTTAGCTTCACTTAACCTTGGAAATTTTCCACGGAAGTACTTGAAAACTGCTTGTGTTTTGTCAATGGCCTTGACAAAGTTCCTCATCAGACTCAGCTTGATGTGTAAGGGTGGAAACAAAATCTTCCTTGATTCAACAAGTGGTGGATGCTGAACACTTTTCCTGCCAGGCTCCAATGACTGTTGGAGTGGCCAATCTTTCTTGATGTAGTGGGAATCTCTTACACGACTATCCCTTTCGCAGAGAAAACAGCAGTACTTTGTGTATCCAGTCTGCAGACCAAGAAAGAGAGCAACAACCTTCAAATCGCCACAAAGCTGCCACCGATGTTGGTCATAGTTTATGCACCTCAAAAGTTGTTTCATGTTGATGTTTCATAGGTTTCCTTCATATGGACTGCATGACCAACTGGAATTGATGGCAAAACATTGCCATTATGCAGTAAAACAGCTTTAAGACTCATCTTCGATGAATCAATGAACAGTCTCCACTCATCTGGATCGTGAACGATGTTGAGGGCTGCCATCACACCATCGATGTTGTTGCAGGCTACAAGATCACCTTCCATGAAGAAGAATGGGACAAGATCCTTTTGACGGTCACGGAACATGGAAACCCTAACATCACCTGCCAGGAGATTCCACTGCTGTAGTCTGGAGCCCAACAGCTCTGCCTTACTCTTGGGTAGTTCCAAATCCCTGACAAGGTCATTCAGTTCACCTTGTGTTATGAGGTGTGGTTCAGAGGAGGAGGATGGGAGAAAATGTGGGTCCTGTGACATTGATGGTTCAGGACCAGAAGTTTCATCCTCTTCCTCTTCCTTGTCTGACTCAAGTGAGAATGATTCTGGTGCATCAGGAACTGGCAGTCCTTCTCCGTGGAGTACTGGGCGTATAGCTGATGGAATGTTTGGATAATGCACAGTCCACTTTTTCTTCTTTGACACACCTTTCCCAACTGGAGGCACCATGCAGAAGTAACAATTGCTGGTATGATCTGTTGGCTCTCTCCAAATCATTGGCACTGCAAAAGGCATAGATTTCCTTTTCCTGTTCAACCACTGGCGAAGATTTGTTGCACAAGTGTTGCAGCATATGCGTGGGGCCCACCTCTTGTCCTGATCTCCAATTTTGCAGCCAAAATAAAGGTGATAGGCTTTCTTAACCATAGTGGTTATACTGCGCTTTTGTGATGCAAAAGTCACTTCACCACAAACATAGCAGAAGTTATCTGCACTGTTCACACAAGTACGAGGCATCTCTGCTCACTTTGGCTAAACAGAAATGTGTCCCTTTGCAAAATCAAACACTGACAAATAAGAGAGCACGACACTGGATGATTTCTAGAGCTGATATAGGGCAATTTGTTCAGCAGAGTGATGTAAGCTTCGTTATGATTGCATTATCCATGACTTCTAGGAATAACATGATGCAATTCATATCATGTATGACGCAATACCAGCTTCAGATTGGATCATTCATTGTTTTGCCTAAAAAGCAAGTACTGTCCAAACCCAGTCATGGATTTATTCATAGACCCAGTCAAAGATGTATTTTAGTCATTTCTGGTTTAAATTGAGATCCCTTCCCTTTATAACTCACTTATCCTCCGCCATTCCCAAGTCAAGGGTCGTATATACTGACCCAATAGCATATCTTGAAAACTAGAGCCAATCAACAATTTTAAGTATCATTTGCATTCTCAGTGACCCAGAATTAGTAAAGTTTGACTACATTTATTTCAGAAGCATTTTGGCTGTAGAGCAGTGAGTTGATTCTTCTGAGCAAATGTTGGCTGCCTTGATTTTTCTTTATGAAAGGAAAATAGATTACTTTCAACTGGCTTTTCAGGAGCATATGAATGCACAAAGTATATTGCCACACATATCCAAGGCTTTAAAGATGAAAGTTATTGTTTTTCCCTTGAGATTTGTCACTTTGACTCTACAATAAAAATTAAAGGATAGATTTATCATTTTGAAAAAAGCTATTTCAGCCTTATGACAATAGCTGTGAATTGACTTATTTCCTTTCTTTTTTTTTTTTTTTTTTTTTTCAACATTACAGGGCATTAACAAAGTATGGCAATAATCTGTTTCTTGAAACAAAATTTTTCCAGTTTTTCTGCATGTTTTTTACTATATTTCTCTTATCCCAGTCACCTTTAACTCAGCATATGGGGAAATATCTCTCACCCCCAGGAATCAGCAGTGATCACCCATTTGGTTAGATCTCACTGATAATTGGGTAGCTTTAGCTCATCATAAAGAACACTAAGGTAATAGCCTCTATAGAAACTTAATAAAATGCTCACCAAAGCTTTATATAGTATCTTGCTGCTGAATCACTATGCCAACCAGAAATTACCTTTGTTAAATATGCGAGCAAGTTTCCATAAGCAAGGACCCAACTTTAACATTTCCATGATAATCAAGGAGTGAAAGCAAATTAATGTAACAATGAAAAGTGATCTTGGTGAAATTTGTTCCCCTTGGTTCTGGTACACATCATCCGAGACTGCTATAACATGAAATATATGGCAGAATGCAGGTAAAACACAGAGCAACAAACATGCAATTCTCCCTCAAGGAGTTCAGTCACAAATTTAATTAACACGTTATTTTTTTTAATGAGCATTATCAGCACGGAAGCATGTCCTCTGGAATGGTGGCTGAACATGAAGGGACATACAAATGTTTAGCACATCTGGCACATAAATACCTTGCAACGCTGGCTGCAAAAGTTCCATGAAAACATCTGTTCTCACTTCCAGGTGACATTGTAAATAAGAAGCCAGCAGCATTATCTTCCATAAATGTAAACACATTTGTTTGTCTTAGCGATTGGCTGAACAAGAAGTAGGACTGAGTGGACTTGTAGGCTCTAAAGTTTCCCATTGTTTTGTTTTTGAGTGCAGTTATGTATCAAAAAAAATCTATATTCGTAAATTTCACTTTCACAATAAAGAGATTGCACTACATTACTTGTATGAGGTGAATTGAAAAATACTATTTATTTTGTTTATCATTTTCACAGTGCAAATATTTGTAGTCAAAAATAACAATATAAAGTAAGGCCGGCACACTTTGTATTTTGTGTTATAATAGAAATCAATATATTTGAAAATGTAGAAAAATATCCAAAAATATTTAATGAATTTCAATTGGTATTAGTATTCAATTATTGTTTAAAAGTGTGATTAAAACTGCAATTAATCATGATTAATTTCTTAATTATGATTTATTTTTGGAGTTAATTGTGAGTTAACTGCAATTCATTGACAGCCCTATTCTTAACCTTTGAGACAATTTGAAAACAGCCCAAATTAACCAGGTTATTCACCCAAACTATTAACACTAGCAATTTTATTCAGATTCCATTTTTAATATTAGATCACCCACAAACCCTGTTATATTTATTAATTGTTACCCTTTCCAGAAGGAAAAACTTAGATTCTCCTGAGTCCTTGTGTAGCCCACACACCTCCTGGATGTGGTGCTCTGTCCCCGCTAGTGGCACTGAGACCACTTAAGAGATTAATGAGCCTGCTACAGCATTAGCTAATAGCCATGTGACTCATGCACTAAGCTTTAGAGGTCCCAGATTTAATTCTGCCTGCTGATGACCAGGATCTATTGGTGTTACACTGGCAGGGCTATTTTAACTTTTCTTTTCTGATAAGCTAACAGTTAGGACTTCTGATGTACTTTCCTTAGAGACAGAATATATTTTGTCTTCTAGTGTCTGAAATTGACTTGACCAAGTATCTTTCATTTTCCCTAATGCTCTGCCTGGTGTCCTAAATGACTGAAAATTGGCAGGAGAAAAGGGTAGCTGCCTTCAGAATGATATCATAATTGTGTCACCAGAGGAAAGAGATGCTTTAAAAGCAGTTCTCTTCTAGTTTTATAATGAAGATGCTCTGAGAAGTTTTAGCAAACTTTACTCCCTCCCTCCAAAAATGCCTGCTAAAAATTAGTGATCTCAAAGTTTTTAAAAGTTTATTAATACTGGTCATGAGCTGCCCAGCCGAAGAATTACTTATGGAATTATGCTTAATTGGGTCAGGTACTAGGTTTGGCATAGGAAAGAAAACTTCTCCTGATTATTCCTTCGGTGGAGCTGGTACAGTTCCTATTAACCTTACTGGGAGTTGCACATGCAACTGACGGAATAACCAGGTCCTTGAGTGGTAGCAAATCCTGCAGTCCTTTCTATTTAATCAGGCAAAAATCCCATTGACTTTGTTATTATTATTGTTATTTATTACAGCAGCACCCAGAGGCCCTAACTGAGAGTGGGATTCCAGTATACTTAACACTATGCAAACACATAGTGAGAGACAGGCCCTGTCACCAAGAGTGAACAGTAAATAGACAGGTGAAAACACTTGTCCAAGGTTATGTAGCTCACCAATGGCACAACCAGGAAGAGAAGCCAGGTCTCCTAACTACTGACAAGCAACGTTAGTGACCAGAGCTACTAACAATACCAATTATTTTTCATGGGAAATAATTTTAGTTTTTGTTGACATTTCCCATCATTTTAAAATGTTTTTTTCCTCACTGAAATACTCAAACAAACAAAAATCGTGGGGGGGGGGGGCTAAAAAAATTGGTTTTCAATTTAAAACATTGGGGGTTTCAAAATCCATTTTTGGTTTTAAAATAGTTTTCCGGTAAATTAACAAAAATATAATGGGGATGAGTTTCTGGTTTATCTTTGGAAAACAGCATTTTTCTGTGTCAATTTTTGTTTTTACCAAACCCCCGTCTCTTTCTGAAATCTTGACCAGCTCTCTTGTGACCCATGGGAATTTTGCCTTAGTAAGAAATGAATAAGGACACTGCAGTATTGAAAGGGAGGGACCAATAGAGTCAGAGGAAATATGAATATTTGCCTTTTTTTTAAATTGGAGGGATAGATTCATTCTTTGATCCTAAAAATGATATAGAAAAAGCAATCAAATTAATATTTATGTCCTGTTATGATTACTGGACCTAAAAATTTACCCCACCTGTAAGCTCAAATGTAAAAAGTATGTGCACATTCATAAAATGTCACAATAACCTACAATTTTTGCCTGCTTGGAAATTAACCATGGAAAATAGGTCAAGTTATTTTCAATAAATGAATATTATGAGCAAGTGCTAGAAAACCAGACAGAGACTGAATCAGTCTGAATAAAAATACCACATTAATCTAATTCAAGGACTTTGTTAAAATCATGCTTGCTAAAAACAGAAGATGTGGAACCACATGTTAATGAACCAAAATATGTGTGTCAAATATTAGGACTAATTAGTGGAAAAAATAATGAGCAGTTGGACTCTTGTATCTATCACTCCCTTTTGGGGTCCTGAAAGAAGGAGATCTTGGAGGGGAAATACAAAAATAACGATGGAGGCTACTGGAGTGAGCTTCAGCATCATGGTTGCCACCTTCACCATTTCCTGGGTCCCCAGACCTTCATCATCCTGATCTTGAGAGATGTCCTTACCAGACCAGGTCAGAGAGACAGAGACTCCGATGACACTGCCAGCCCTACCAGCTCCAGCTGAAACCCAAATACCACCTGGGATGAAACAGGATTGAACGTTAACAACAGCTGCAACCTATCCTAACTTCTTCTCATAAACTCAAAAGTACAGTTATTGCCATCTTTGAGACCATCTAAGACACTGTCAAACAAGGGCATGGACCACACACAGGTGACAACATTTGTACAGAGGAAATGACTATGTTCATTTTCACAATGTTCTGCTTATACGGAGTAGGCAGTTGATGTATGCTCTGATTCACCAAAGCAATTGCACAGCTTTCGTTTCATAAAGGGCTGCCTTTTGTATGTATTCTGTGCTTGTGCAGCATCCAACACAGTGAGGTCCTGCTCCATGATTAGGGCTTCTAAGCATTACAGTCATACAAATAATTTCAGTGGCTTCCTGGGGACTTAACCAGGTGTTCAAAGCTATGTGCTTACATGCTGAGTCAGGGACTTCATCACTAACTTTGTGCTCAGCCTTCCGTGAGCTATGGACCTCCCCCTACAGTCACACATCCCTGTTTATAGGAATCTCCAAATTGTTCTGCTGAGCTCCTGGAACTTAGTTCTGCCCCCATGTTTGGATTCATACTGAGAAAATAAATGCCATTTATACCTTCTTTGTATGTTTTTATATAATTTAAAGTTATTGAGATATTATGATTATATATATTGTTGTTTCCATAAGGGAGGATAAAGGCAAAATCATATTAATTTCAGTGTATCCTTAAAAGATGTGTGGAACTCTGTTGTTCTCAGGTTTTTTTCAAAGTAGTTATGTGAAATTTTTCCTAAGGATAAATGTGATATTAGGCAATCAGTGCCATCTGGTGGACATATTTAGCAAACCGAAAAAAAGATTATTATACTTGTATAGTAAACTGTAATGTTGAAAGATTACAATTCAGATCTGGAATGTAAAAAAATTGATATGTTTTTTCAAATCCTAGATGAAAATAAATTCTTTCTCTCAGGGGCTAGTTAACAACTACAGCTGTGGCATCATTCTAAATTATACCAAATGACATTATTTTCATGTGTAGCAGTTTTATTTAAGATCTGAATTAGGGCTGTCAAGTGATTAAAACTATTTGCACTGTTAATAATAGAATACTATTTAAATATTTAGGATGTTTTTCTACATTTGCAAATATATTGATTTCAATTACAAAACAGAATACAAAGAGTACAGTGCTCACATTTTATTTAGTTTTTATTAAAAATATTTGCACTGTAAAAAAAGAGTATTTTTCAATTAACTTAATACAGGTACTGTAGTGCAATCTCTTTATCATGAAAGTTGAACTTACAAATGTAGAATTATGTACAAAAAATAACTGCATTCAAAAATAAAACCATATAAAACTTTAGAGCCTACATGTTCACTCAGTCACTCAGTCCTATTTCTTGTTCAGCCAATCGCTCAAACAAGTTTGTTTACATTTGCGGGAGATAATGCTGCCCACTTCTTGTTTACAATGTCACCTGAAAGTGAGAATAGGCATTCGAATGGCACTGGGGTAGCTGGCATCACAAGATATTTACGTGCCAGATGCGCTAAAGATTCATATGTCACTTCATGCTTCAACCACCATACTAGAGGACATGTGTCCATGCTGATGATGGGTTCCACTCGTTAATGATCCAAAGCAATGTGGACCGATGCATGTTCATTTTCATCATCTGAGTCAGATGCCACGAACAGAAGGTTGATTTTCTTTTTTGGTGGTTCAGGTTCTGTAGTTTCCACATCGGAGTGTTGCTCTTTTAAGACTTCTGACAGCATGCTCCACACTTCGTCCCTTTCAGATTTTGGAAGACACTTCAGATTCTTAAATCTTGGGTCGAGTGTTCTATCTATCTTTAGAAATCTCACATTGGTACCTTCTTTGTGTTTTGTCAAATCTGCAGTGTTCTTAAAATGAACAATATATGGTGGGTCATCTGACACTGCCATAACTCAGTCACAAATTTAATTAACACATTATTTTTTTAACTAGCGTCATCAGCATAGAAGCATGTTTTCTGGAATGGTGGCCAAAGCATGAAGAGGCATATGAATGTTTAGCATATCTGGCACATAAACACCTCGCAATGCCAGATACAAAAGTGCCATGCAAATGCCTGTTCTCACTTTCAGGTGACATTGTAAATAAAAAAATAAGGCTCTAAAATTTTACATTGTTTTGTTTTTGAGTGCAGTTATGTAACAAAAACACATTTCTAAGTTTCTCTTTTATGATAAAGAAATTGCACAACAGTACTTTTAGGAGGTAAATTGAAAAATACTGTTTTTATCATTTTTACAGTGCAAAAATTTGTAATAAAAATAATGTGAGCACTGTACACTCTGCATTCTGTGTTGTAACTGAAATCAATATATTTGAAAATGTAGAAAAACATTCAAAATATTTTATACATTTCAATTGGCATTCTATTATTGTTTAACAGTACGATTAAAACTGCAATTAATCACAATTAATGTTTTTTAATAGCTATTAATTTTTTTGACTTAATCGCATGAGTTAACTGCGATTAATTGACAACCCTAATTTGGATATTAAATTGAAGTAAATGTAAGATGTATCAATGTTCAAGACAAACATTAGAAGATTTCTTACTTCAATAATATAACATCAGCCCACTCTGTTCCCACAGAAAGGAGAGAGGTAGCTACATATGTTTAAGCTAGTCGCTTTAACTTTTCTGACTGTCTGGTCTGCCTCTGCAGCAGCCATTAAGGCTCAGGATGAGTCCAAGGGGACGTGTGCAAACCCTGTGAGTTTCAGCTCATAAGAAGTTTACAAAATGAACTATGTAGGTTTGATTCACAAAGATTGGAAACTGTCCAGCCCTGTACATTCACTTAGAGTACGTCTTCACTACCTGCCGGATCGGCGCGTAGTAATAGATCTATCAGGGATCGACTTATCGAGTCTCGTCTAGACACGATAAATTGATCCCCGAATGCACTCCCCGTCGACTCTGGAACTCCACCAGGGTGAGAGGCGGAAGCGGAGTCGATGGGGGAGCCGCAGCCGTCGAACCTCGCGTCCTCACAGCGCGGGAAAGTCGATCTAAGATACATCGACTTCAGCTACACTATTCTCATAGCTGAAGTTGCGTATCTTAGCTCAATTTCCCCCTCCCCAGTGTAGACCAGCCCTTAAAGTGAGAATGCAATTAATTTGAACGTGCAAGGGGAAAATGTTAACTTCATATTCAGTCCCTCCTGTCTTCCACAGACCCCAGTAGCCCTCCAGTTTAACAAAGATGTCTTCAAGGTCGCACTCATCGGCCTATCCACTCTTCATCCTGGGGCCAGATGAGCCATTCTCCTGTCTTTGGGGGCACAAGGTGACTTCTCCAAATGTTCTAAGGCAGGATCTTCAGGGGGTCACTGCCCCTAATTTGTAAAGTGTGCTGCAGTGGGAAAAGAGTCTTCAAACACTCTGGGATTTCAGTGGGAGCTGCTAAGTGCTGTGTACATCTGAAAATCATGCCACACACTTAAGTACCTAACTGTGGATTTAGGAACCTAACATTAGTCTCCCTAGTTTGTTTTAAAAATAGCCTTTGATCCTACTTTCATAGAAGAGTTAAGGGTTTTTTAAGATCACCCCACCCTCTGAAACACCTTGGAAGAAAATTATTCTGTCCTAAACTCTGAATATCCTTGTTCTGAGAGGTTTATATCAGACTCCCAATGTTACTATGATATACTTTACACTGTTAACAGAAAATCAATTTTTGTTAATTAAGCTGATTAGTAAAATCTGAAAAATAAGATTTTTTGTGGAAAAGAAAACTTGCAGTGGCATGACCGATAGTATTAACAAAAGTTTTGTATCCAGTATTTTCTCTGAAAAAGTTGTCTCCTACCTCCCTCTGGTGGTATACATTTTTCAGAACTAGAATGGACATTTGTGGATTGTTAAATTGGCTTTATTGTATAAAAGTTTGTTTGAGTTAAGACCTTTTTCATTTTTCTTCAGTCTTTCTTAAAATTGATATAAAGGGGAAATAATCAAAAAGGAACATGTACAATTTAGGCAAAAATTTAATTTTTTCCGTATTAGAAAGAATGAAATTTTGGTTTCATTCATTTGAATGACAGTTGTCTAATTCGGTATTATCTTCCATTGTGATCATGTCTTTGTGACACTGACAGACTAGCTCAGGCCAGAGCCATAGGCCAATTCACTTATGTGTGAATATCAAAAGAGTTAAATGTAGTAGTATATATATTCAAGCCAATTCACTTGTGTGTTCATAAGAGATCAAAGGAGATGTTAATTGTATTGTTTTTGCCTATCTCTATCCTGTTGTTTACTATTACATTACATTTACATTATGCATGCCTGGTAATTAAATTACCCTAGCTCAAAGTGTGTGTTAATGTAACTGTGTATTCAGGTGTTAGAACTTCATGAAAACTAATGGAAATTTATTTGTATGATTTTCACTTATTTATTCCTATTATAATGTAATGGCAGACATTTATACTATGTGTATCCCTGTGACTAAATACTCAAATGAAGAAAAGTGCTTAATTCAAAGCAATTGGCCATTGTGTGAGTAAAAACGCTTATCAGACTGTCCAAGAAGAAGCTCTAAATACTGATTCAAAGGAAGATCCTTTATCTATGAACTCTTGGACTCTTACAGAGAAGTGTACCAGATGCAAAGCACAGAGTTACTGTGCGTAGCCCTGAAAAGACTTTTGGGAAACTGGAAGATTATACATCTCTGCTATCATTTTGGACTTACAAACTTTGATTCAGATGTTGTTATAGTTTATCTACTTTAACCTCTCAATAACTCTCATTCTCTTCTCTTAGCTAATAAACCCGTAGTTAGTTTACTATAGAATTGACTGCCAGCATTGCCTTTGGTGTAATATCTGGAGTATCAATTGATCTGGGGTAAGTGACTGGTCTCTCAGGACTGGAAGAAAGCTGATGTGGTGTGATTTTGGGGGGGCATGAGGGATGTTGGTGTTAAATAACCTTTTATCACAAAGTTCAGTTTGTCTGGGTGCCAAGAAGAGGCTAACGGGACTGTCTGTGACTCCATAGTAAGACTGGTATAGTGATCCAAAAGTTCACATTTTGTTAATGGCTTGGTGAAATCTAATTATAGAATATATCACCAGTTTGGGGTGTCTGCCCTTTTCTGACAGTCTGCCCTAAGCTTGGCACTTGCAATTGTGAGCCACTCCAGACAGCTTGACAGCCTTGTTTTAGGAAATAATAGAGTAATAGAAGTTTTTCACAAAACACAACTGGATTATGATAATCTAGTAAAATAGAGAGAAACTAGATGACCTAAGGAGTCAGGATATTACTGTCTCAAATTTTTATGGGCCAGTTTTGTGAGATCTTTCCTCACATTGTTGAACCACTAAACAATGAGTGGTTGAATTTATGTCAGTAAGTGCTTACCAATGTGAGTAATTATTACTTCAATGAAAATTTCCTTATGCTGCACATGAAATTGAATGAACAGAGTTTGCCAGCTGGATGTACAATGAATATGTATGTTCTAATACTACAACATTACAATTAAAGAATTTGACATTCAGATTTCATCTACAAACTTCAACTCTTGAAATGTATGTTCTGCTTTGTGTTCTATCTTTGCTGAGTTAAAATCAGGTCCTGAATCTTCTTTCTTCTTCAGGGAAACTAATCTAAACAGACCTGTCACTTCTAAGATAGGGGATATTTTTCTGCTGAATTATTTATGTAATAAGACAGTTTATGTCTCATAAGATTGCTCACTATGGAACTGGCATCCTTCTGTTTATACTCTGCAACGAGGCTTTGAGAAATCCATAACCCGCGATGAGAGAAACTCCATCTGGTTAGGAGTTTGAATTAAATTCCATATGCAAACTTCAAGTTACAAGAATAATGTGAGGTCCATTTGATGAAAGATAAATCGGACAAAAATATGTGCCATCCTTCTTGTTCGGAAATGTATCTAAAAAGATCAAATGTTTTCAGGAAGATTTAAGATTAATAGTTTATCTCTCCTACCAAGGAGAATGACCCAGTAAAATTAAGCACCAGCAGGGTATGGATAAAATTAGTTCTCAAAAAGATTGATCTGCAAAAATTTGTGAGTTCACTCATTAAAAGGAGTAGCAATAAAAATGCTCTATCCAGGAAAGGAAGTAGATTTGGTTGTGGGAACGTTCAGATGGTCAGGATGTTGGAGAATAAATTGGAAGCCTGCAGAGTAGATCTGGGCAAAATATTGCTCATGAAATTAAAAAGATATCAAATTTGCCCAAATGATCCATGGCAACAGGCACCTATCAAGGAGTCATCTGGATACACTATGTGGATTAGAAGCTTGTCTGCTGCCACCACGTGCACAGAATAGTTTCTGAGGCCACTGTCAAGACCATTAATCATTATAATTTCATCAGTCATTCCACCCCCCCCATCAGAGGCAGCACCAATTGCAAGTCATGAGAGAGTTTCATGACATTACACAGCTCTAATATGACCCAGATGGTAATGATGTCACTCATGTCAACAAGGTAACCCTCTTAGACAGAAACTCTTCCTGTTTTCATATCAAAATATAGGGCATCTGACATGTCAAATGCCTAATCACAGGCACAGAGGCTCATTAACAGGAGAATGTCACAAGTAATTCATTTTCAGCAGATCTGGCCAGGCAGGGGAGTTGGAATGCTGCCTAGTGGCTAATGAGTGGCTGTTGACTGGCACTCTGCTGTGGACAGAATTGCATTCTATATGTTGCAGGTGACTGGACTTAAATACCTGATTCATGACTCATGTTGCAAATACTCCCTCAGAAGGAACTCCTAATGCTGCACACCAGGCCACAATGCTGTATTTCTCCTCTGCAGGGGAAGTAGCCTTGTTTTTCATTTGACAAGCTCTAATCCATCTTGATCAAATAGCTGGAAGTACATGTGCAATTAAAATGCTATTTCAGGACCAAATATGATTGGTTAAATTTGCTATTTAAAAAAAGTGTCTAAGGTGCATGTGCCCATATAAATAATCAGTGAACATGATAGTAACGCTTGTTCAGAAGTTTGCATGGTTCTCATTGCATCCCACGCAAAAGACTGCACCCATGTTTTTGTGTTCACTTTATTGGATTGTCTATAAATTTTAAATCTTTACTTTTTCATAAGAAAAGGTATGCCTGGCCCCTGCAATGTTGGGATGGTGCTGCAGCAAAAAAGGTTGGCTTTATTGATCTATATGTATATTAATATTGGAAAACACTGAAGTAATTAACTTACAGCAGCCATAATGGCTCAGGCTGTGATCTTGTCAGATCTCCCACAAGCTATCCAAGGTTGGGTCCCCTTAGTTCTGCACTAAGTTAAGTAAAAGGGCTAGATCACCCCTTCTTATGGAAAAAACCCACAGGAAAGGGTCTCAGGAGAGAATGTCTACATGGAATTCCTCCCTTGTTGCTCCATTGGGAGGTCAGGGTTTGCTCGTTATGAAATAGACCACAAGTCCACCTCTAGTGATCCACATGCATTCCACAATAACCCATGCTGAAGCTCTCTCTAGATACTCTTTAGGAGTGCAGCTCCATTTGGTCCTCTCTTGGAATGTAGCTGTCCCTGAGAAAACAAAAAGACTCTGTAGAAAAGAGACCACATCCTATTTTCTGCTTAAGCTTCATGAGACTATCATGAGGACAATGTTTTGTCTCTCTTGCCTTGTCCCAGTCCACCTTTTCCTTCTCTTTAACTGCCCAGCCTCTGCCCGCTCTCCCATCTGGTTCCCAGACCCATGGAGTACCCACTGTGGGGTCTGGAGGTGAGTGGAGGACAATGCTACAGACCTGCCTCCAAAACAGTCCTTCCATATAGAAGAGAAGAGAGCCAGGTCTGAGGGGTTCTCTCTCTGCATATGAGTTTAGGCCTGACTCGAGGCTTCAGGATTTTGCTCTAAATTCATGTTTTGGTATATAGCCTGTGAGTAGTTGCCATGACGGGTTTGAAACAAAGATTCTGGTGCATTGAGGAAAATCTATTTCATTCCAAGGCATGCAAGAGAGGTTGCACGATACATGTACAAGAGACCTCCCTGTTGTGGTGAGATTTATTCTAGTGGTCAATGTGTAGTGTCCACAGTATCAGAATGGGAGAAATCTGCCACATCTATATCTGCCATATAGTAGCAAAAATGTATTAAATTTATTACACAACATAATCAAATGGAATTTCCCTCCAGTATTATATGTTTGAAAAATGCTGCTTGGAGGAGGTCAAGCAAGAATCCACTATTTGAATACTAAAACCCAGTACCTACTAATCTTTTTATTCCTTTCTTCCAAGTCATCCTTCTGAACTACTTAGTGAAGCACAAATAAGAAAGATGGAGAAAAAACTGTTTTTATTCCTAATGTTTTGCATACATCATGTAGAACTAGGCAGCTCATGTTTCCTCCTAAATGCAGCCAGAAGGTGAATTGGGAGGAGGTTGAGGTACGCTATTGTGACACTGTGACACTGCCTGGCAAGCTCAACAGACCATTGCCACATACTTCTGTTGTGAGAAACCCTGGTGGGTTTTGATCCCCTGTAGTTAATGTAATAACCAAAAGCAACTGGGGAGAAGACCAGCAAGGTTAACACCTTTGGCCATGGTTTTGTGCTAAGGAGAATTTTAATGCCATCATTGATCATTGTTTTTGTTTCATGTTAACTGCTCTGTTTCAGGTTAGTTTAAGGGAGCACTTATGCATTGTTATGATAATTCAAAAACAGTTCTGTAAGGCTTTGGGAAGGACTTAATACAATCCTTACAATTCTGCCTGACACAGCATCTCAGAGCTCTTATTAGATGCTATGCGTGATTGCGCCTCTGGCATGATTACTCCTGTGGTTGCCAGTGTAACTGTTTGGTGGAGTGGGACAGTCAGTAAAGCTCTCAGTGCCAGGTATCTTCACTGATACTTTTTGTTTCCTTTGTCTGTATTCTCACTTAATTATAAACAAAGCCATAATGATGTTTCGGTTGGCTTGTCTCTGGTTTTCATGGGAGTGCTTTGGCCAGCAACAGTTATTTCACAACATACATCACTGCCATGATCTTTTTAAAAAACATTACCAAAATCATGGCTGAAGCATTGGGGGAGAAGCAGTTGTGGGAGGGATGGTATTGTTAGCATTTCCATGGCACCAGACTTTCACAGAAATCACACTGTCATGTGGTGTGTGAATCCTGCTACCTAATCCCAAACCTCTGGGAAGTATCACATTGATAATACTCAGAAAAGCAGGTTTCAGAGTAGCAGCCGTGTTAGTCTGTATCCGCAAAAAGAACAGGAGTACTTGTGGCACCTTAGAGACTAACAAATTTATTAAAGCATAAGCTTTCGTGGACTACAGCCCACTTCTTCGGATGCATATAGAGTGGAATAAATATTGAGGAGATATATATACACACATACAGAGAGCATAAACAGGTGGGAGTTGTCTTACCAATTCTGAGAG